>NW_024883194.1:0-122320 GCF_019059575.1 Amphibalanus amphitrite
GAGGGGTGGGGGACCAGACGCGCGGGAGAGGTCCGTGTTTGTGAAATTGGGTCGCCTGTGTTTGCTGAGCCTCCTGGGCCGAGATTGGAGTTACAGAATAACAGAAGATAGGCTCCGTTTTTCGGGTCTTTCTCAAGTATCGAATTTATGAATCGCCGTGGTTAGATAATATACCTTTCTGTATCATTACATGTACAGAACTCTGCTGCTGAAACTATGCGGGCCCGATGGACGAAACAGGGCGTTTCCACTCGCCAATTTATTCTCTAATGGGCACAGTTCAATGGCGCGACAAATTATCACTCCGCTACCGTCACTGGTCGCTGTACTCGGACCAGTGGAGTGCATGATCGCCTCCCCGATCCGGACATTCCGCCGCTCTCGAGGCGGCGTCACTGATGGATGGGCGCCAGTGCAGCCGCAGCCGGCTTTGTCTCTCTCCTTTGGGCAGCTCCAATTTGTGCCCGTAGCGGGCGGCCGCGGACCGTATCGGCCATCTCGGCACCGCCCCGGAGGCGTTCTGCTAGCACCCAGCCGGCTCGCGCGCTGCACGATCCCGTCACGACAGCGGCGGCCACACCCCGGTACCGGCCTCGGCAGCCTCAGAGTCCTCGGACCGCGGCTGAAGGTGCGGCCGGTCTCCGGAGCTGACCGGTAGCCGGCCCGGCCGCCGGCGACCGGTACAGTTAGCCGACGGAGCAGCCCCGGTCACTGGTCAGACGCTGGCGGGCAGCGCCGTGCACTCCGCTCATGACTGTCGTGGTAACTCAGTACGCCACCGGTACCGCACGCCACCGGTACGCCATCGGTCCGCCACGGTATTCCTTCGGTAGGTACGCCCCAAGCCGAGCTAGGTGAACAGGTAGCGCATTGGGCCATCTGGATCGCCTACCGTCTCTCTGAGAATGACCCGCTTCCCATGTGGCCGGTTGTGCGGACCAGTTCATGAGATCCATAACAGATAACCGGGAAATGACGCGCCACAATACTGTGCGATGTGCACGGAATACCGTCAAAATTCTGCACTTAACTGCTCCGGTAGCCGTGGAAACCTAACGGAACTGGCGGGAGGAGCGGCGTGCACGCCTGGGGGTGAGTCGGGCGGTTGAACGGCCCCATTAGCGTCCAATTGTGCTGGCAGCGCGCCGCTGACCGCGGGCAGGGCTACTCTGTTGACAGGCGGCGCTATAGCGCTTCCCGACGTGCAATCGATGTGGCCATTGAACGGCGCCCGCGGCCGGCACTTGAGCGCCCATGGACGGCCGTCAGATCGAAACAGCGGCCGTCCTAAGTTAGCGCCGGCCGCCCCGCCGACGTCTGATGGCCGCTTATGGCCCCCGGCCGGGCGGCAGCCGCAGCGGTCCAGGGCGCCTCACGACCGGCGCCCGGCCTCCACCTGGGCTCAACCACCGCCCGCTTCCTGCCTATAACCGGCACGATCACCTCTGAATGCAGATTCACACCGGATTCGGTGCGCTCGGCGGGCGCCGGCCGCCCGATGCGGGCCTAATAACAGCTCCCGGGGCGCCACTTCTCACGGCCCGACCCGGCGGCGGTCGGCGGTCACTCACCCGCGGTGTGACCGTGACTCAGCGTAACCTCAGGTCAGGGGTCACGGCGTGACTCCGACTCCGGACGTGCCGACGGACCGACTCCGCTGTGAGTCACACACGTAGTCACACGCGCCGATTCGCCGTAACGTCGCAGCGTCGCTGAGATTGATTGGGCCTGTCGACTGGTCGGACTACGATCTGGGCACTGCTGCGTGTCTGCCGTTCCGTGGGAGAGGCTGTCGACAGGCTGGGCCGGCGCTCTCACCCCCGAGTCATCTGTCAGCTGGGGGCTGGCCGCTCCGAGCGTCAAACACTGGACTCGAGCGCTGCTGCGGTGCTGCCGTGCGCACTGATTAGCGGTGCAGGCCGGCACGACTGTGTGCGGTTTGTCTGGGGCGTGAGCCGCCGCCCGGCCACACCCACCGCGAGGGACCGGGGCGGCACGCACCCGCGGCCGGCCCGCACACTATCGAGGAAACTCGCACCGCAGCGCCCGCATGCAGCCGCTTTTTGTATCACCGATTGCTTTGGGGTTCCCATGGGTGGCCGAGCGGTCATGGCGGCAGTAACCACGCGGTGGACAACGCTGCCGGCGCTGCAGGCTAATCGGGGATTTTGTCGTACGCTATGTGCGGTTCCAGGGAAGTGCCTATACCGCAGGGCGACTAACTGATAACTGCTGTGGTCCCGAGCTCAGTCCAGCTTCCCTCCGCAACCGATCGACCGATGGCCGAAGATTGACTGCGGTTTACCGTTCAGAAATATCCACAGATAACCGATCGGCCCGTAGCAATTATCTTTCCTAATAAAGCTTCTTTGTTTTGTGGTTTGTGCTGTCACGCTGTCTGGCAAACGAGCATCGCTTATTTATGGATCGGTTGTTATCATATTTACTGAAATGTACCAAGCTTAATTAATTCTAGGAACATTCTAGCGAGTACCACAGCAGACTTGTGAATACCTTCCGTGTATCGGTTAAGTTTTAATTAGTATTGTTACGTACTACTAGTTATGTTAATGAGCAACGTAACAAGTAACGTCACTTAGCCTTGTTAATGCCGTTTTACACGAAATGATCAATATTTACATTCACCTCGGGTTGAATTATAGCTGCAACATCTACGTGACATGAACAACCAATTAGGTACCTATTTATGCATAATTTGTTGCAATACTTTGCATTCTGTTTGGAAGACTGTCTGTCTCTCAGACTGCGGGACCTCGGCATCTCTGATTGGGCTGGTCCCTCTGGCCTTCAGATAGATCCGATTTCCATGGTCGTCCGGCCCCTCGTCGGGCCACGTGGCAAACCATGCGCCGTCTGTGACCGGCCAACCCCTACCATCAAACATGCACAAAAGACCTCGCGCCCGGTCGTCGCTTTCTTGCACCCTTGGTCTTTGAGCTCCGTCTCACAAAGCGCCGCCCCTCAGAACCTCGTACTATGCCTCTCTGAGGCTCTCTCATCTCCTGCTCCGCGGGACCCTCTCCTCTTCTCTCCTCTCCTGTCACACTCTCCCCCGCTGTGCTCCGTGGCCCTCACAGCCGGCTGCCTGGGGACCAAGAAAATGCTCTCTGGACGTGACCGTCCCATTGAGGCGGTGACGGGGCACCTTCACGGTTCCCGGTCTCCCGGGACGGGACGGTGGGGCGGATCGACGGGACAGGCTCCACCTGGCGCTGACGGACGCGGAGATATACCCTCCGGTGCACACGGCTCCTCCTGTGCCCGCAGACAGGAGTGTAAATAATCAGTGTGGGAGAGAGATGGGGTCAGTGTTCCCAGAGGATGCTGCGGGGGGCGGCTGTCGTCGTTCGCTGGGTAGCAGCTTGTCGGCAGGTAAAGCCCGTCGTTCAGCGATTCATAAGTCTCATTTTATTCAGAGATTCATACGTCCCGTTTTATTCAGCGATATCTGCGACACCAATGGCGTCTGGTGCCGGGTCGTGGATCCAAACTCCGTTCTACCACGCTGACCTCTGGGGCTGTGACTCAGGCCGGTCGCGAGCGCCGGTCCCTCATCTCCGGCCGGTGCCCTGCGGCCGGAGCGTGGCTGGTCGGGCGCCCATCGCCAGGGCGCCCCGGGCGCGGGCACTTGTTTTTCTACCTGCCCGTCCGCGCGATTAGCGGGAAGGGAGGGCAGAAAATCACCGACCATCTCCTATCGGCAGCGACCCTCCCCCTTTCGCCGCGGCTAAAAACCTGGCTCGCCAGGTGCAGGCACGGAGAAGGGACGGAGCGGACGGTCTGTTGTCGACCGTGAGGCTGTTTGCCACTGCCACGGACGGCTCTGATTATGAGATGCGCTGCCCGCTCGGCCCGGCGCCGCGGACCCGGCCGGTCGCGGGGATGTTTGTTGCCTTGGTCGCTGGGTTTCTCGTGTGCTTTGTTTTAACAAAGCTATCGCTCACGGTCACGCCGTCTTGCTAATTACTACGAAGACAATGGCGTGGCCCAAGTTTTCCAAGTGAGTAACTTTGACGCAGCGTTATGAGGATCTCGAGGGAATTTAATTAGCCTGAAACAATGTCGACAGGATGAGCTGAGGCGAGGCTTGGAGTAGTGCACCCCGACCTCGGAGACCTCGGCGCCCGGGAGCACGAGGGCTGTGTTTGAGTACGGCGGGCCGGGGCTCGGCTGGCTCCACCGGCAGGTGTATTCGGGATGGGGTTTCGCCACAACAGGAACCCCTGTTGGTGCCGATTGCGGCGCTACACGGTGCGCACTGCACCTGTCGCGGGCCAGACTGTGGCCGGTGTATTCTCACGGCCCCGCATGTGTTATTACGGGAGCTGTTGTGGTCTGATCGGACATCCTGCGGCGGTCGCAGGTGGCCGGCGGTCGGTCGGGGTCTCTAGTCTCTACCCGCTCCTCTCTTCCCGGATAGAGCGGTGACCCCGCGAGCGGGGCTTATGTCTGAGCCTAAACAGCGGAGGTCAAACCTCGCTGCGTGTACTGTCCGAGTCGCTGTCGATTGCAGCCTACTGTTATATATCTGCTAGTTATGGCCTGGCGCGGTTGAATTATCACACCACTTCGGTGGGCGGAGCCGTGCGTCATCAGGCCGTCGTTTTTGTACCCGTCTGACCCGCCGGGCGCGTGACGGGCTAACGAACGGTATGGCCTACTGCTGGCTGCACGCACACTTACTGTCTGTGTATACACGCACAGTGGGTGCACGGTGCACGCGGAGGGGCGCCCGTGCAGGCGTGATGGACGGTGTCCGGGCGAGCACGAGCGGCGCCGGGCCGGGCGCGTGCAGACGGACACCTCTGGCACCTCGCCCGACACCAGTGGCCGACACCACTGGCCGACATTCAGAGGTGATCGGGACGCGGCCCGCCGACAGATTTCGTGTACCAGAGGCTGGAGTCTAGACTTGCTGCCCCCACCGGCGCCAGAGCTGCGGAAGCCGACTGGCCGTCGCTCGAGCTGCCGCCGAGCTGCCGGCGGAAAACCGATAGGCGATGGCTGATCGGGGTTTTATCCGGAAACAGCATGCAGAGCGCGGCGCCAGGCGACAGACTGGGACTCCCCGGACAGACTGCGACTGCGGAAAGTGTCTGAAGGTGGCGCCTGCCTTCTAAACGGGTCTGACACTGACAGCATCTTGGGGATTAGGAGCGGGGTGGCTGACGAATCATTGTTTCCATGAGGAACAGAACAGGACAGGCTAGCTATGAGTCAGACATGATTATCGATGAATGCTTCATCACTAACTTATCAATCTCTCGGCTCGTGTGACCGGCCGTCTTTACCGCGGACCGTGCATGACCGTGCTTCTGTATGTTTCAGTGATGCGCTGCTAGACCGTCTCCGCACCACAGCTCGATCTCCCGTGTCTGCCCGCCCGCCGCGCCATGGCGGTCCCGTCACTGAGCTGTCTGCTGGTGCTGGCCGGTCTGTCCGCGGCCTCCGCCCTCTGGCAGGAGGACCTGACGCCCCGGCGATACGTCCCACTCGGTGAGTACCTGCAGCCTCGCGCGACTGGTGGTACAGGTGACATCCGTTCTGGCACGACACACAGGTGTCTGTGCGAGCCGCCGTGTGTGTAACTACCAGTCTGACCCGATCACCAGCTGTGCAGGCCACAGAACGACCGGTAGTCGGTCCGAATGGCGGGACTCGTCTGTGCACACTGCACACTGCACCACCTGTGAACCGGCAGTTCCTTGCACGTCGTGAAATGCCTCCACGCAGAGGAGATTTCGCCCGATTAGGAATGATGTGATATCCGGAACAAGCAGACACATTGAGGTCATCCCATTTTTACCGTGCCATCTTTTTGGCCTGCGCGATGAACTTCAGGCTTGCACAATATCGTTGCGTGCAACGTCGCCAACGGAGCTGGGCCCAGGGATGATGGCTGTCAGTGACCATTGCGCTTACCGGCAGTACTTTCTCCCCGCAGAAGTGAGCTGAAGTTGTGCTAACCGTAATTAATTCACGGTTACTCGTAAATTATCCCGTATGAGTATTTCCATTGTCTCGACACCAATCAGTGGGCCATTGGTCACGCCCAGGTATTGCGGCTGCACTGATCGGGTGCTGCAATTTTATCGGCCGGTTTTTCTGCTGGAACTGCACTCCCTCTCCCCCGCCTCGGTACCCACCGGCTGACCGGGACAATGGCACAGACTGCTTCGTAGAAATAGCCGTGTAATTGTCGGGCGGCGGCCGGGAGAACGCGCTGTGCCGTGGGAACTTGCCGCCTGTCTCCGTGCACCGGCCGGCGCCGCTCATTGGTCGGCTCGTCACTGACGTCACCGGTGATTTGTCGGCGCCCTAGTCGTCCGCTCCCTAATTTGGGGTCAGCGCTCTCCGCGGCACCCACCAGCAGGCGCCGGAGACTGGAGCAGTCGACGGCCTGTCTGTCTATCATCAGAGGCCGGCACTGATGCTACACACAGTACCTACACAGTACACAGCGAGCAGAGCGGTGACCCAACAATGACCGAGCAATGACCGGGTGTTGACCGGTGGGTGACCGGACAGTGACCAATGACCAGTCACGTGCCGCCGTTCGCAGGAGGAACGTGGCACGGTCTGGAGTGGTTGGTCGGACCGTCCGTCTGTTTTGGCTTGCGAATGTGTTTACCGAGTGGTCGGGATAGCAGTCAGCGAGGAGACGCTATCGTGGCGCGGCCATCGGACCCATCAGACCCGGAGGGGTAGGGGTTAGGGGTGGGGTGAGGACGGCCACCACGTGCCACGCGATAACTGAGGTCTCTTGCCTGGAATGTGCGCCGATATAATCTGTTCGCGCTTTATATTTTGTTATTATTGTATTGTTATATTATGTGTTAAGCATAGGAGAGCGCAGAAATATCGACGTTCTGCCGCCTCTGCATTGTAGCTCCACCGGCCTGAATTTCTTTCGGCTGCACTTTCATTCTTGGACGCCTCGACGCGGAGCGAACAGAGCATGAATCCCAAATCAGGGCGTCCATTGAGGCAAACGACATGTTCCAGATTTCCAGACGTCGGCGCCGACGATATGTATTCTGCAAGCTCGTCGAAGGAAAAATCTCATTTATATTCCGCTATTATGAGCGGGCAAACTCGACCCAACTAACTTATGGAGAATGGGACGGCCGGCGCTAGCGGCGGCAATGGATTGCCAAACGGAGGGACTGCAATCGCAGATGAGATCGGCGCTGCGGCCGGCGGGCCTCGTCGACGAAAATTCATCGCGTCTCTGGAATAGCCGACATCGACGTCTGAGCTCTCTCCGCGACCCGGTCACGGCCCCGTAGGCTGAGCTGACCGGGGGCAGTGATCGGAGGGGTCGGCCCGACCCGACCCTCCCCGTGGGAACTGGAGCTGATCTAGGGCTTTGGAGCCGAGCCAGAGCCGGGTGCCGGCGGGCGCGCATTGTCCTCCACTGCACCCCGCCGTCGGGTGTCACGCGCTCCGTGCCGTGCCAGAGGACTGCGGGCTCGCGCTGGCACCGGCTGGCGGATTAGAATGCCAGCCGCGCACCGATGGCGTCGCGATGTATTGTGCTGCCGGCGTGCGAGCGTGTTGTCGGAGGCACCCCGGCCGCGCCCGGCTGTATACACCGTTTGATAGGCGGCTCATCGCGCACCCGGCCGGACCAGACGGCATTCCGCGTGTCATTCCGCCGTCATTCAGGCGCCGACGCGCCGTGTCGCCGCGCGCCAAAACAACATATTTGTCCTCTGGCGCTGGGCGCCGGTGTGTGCTCCGTACAGTGCTGAGAACGCGTCACGCCGCCATCGCTGTCCGCTGCGTGCCCGTCCTTTGTCGTGACGGTGGAGTCCGTTGGAAGGGTCATGGGGCCGCGGGCCGATGTGCCATGTGGTGGATGACATGGAGACGGCTGCGTCTGGCTTCCACAGCCGGCTCTATGACCGGCTCTTCGCTCCATACAGGGTCAGTTCCACCCATCTCAGCAGAGCCATCGGTCTCGACCGGCCGAATTCGGCTCTCGTGCCGTGTATCTACCTGAGCGGTAGTAACCCACTCCCTTTATGCAACCCGCGGCAAGTTTCCGTCTGTGAGGAAAATCCGCTGCGCTGCCGGGCCAGCTTAATGTCCGGTGCACCGAGACGAGGGTGAACGGTCCGGCCGGCACGAGATGAGGTGACGTGGCCGGCGGACGATGGAGATCTCAGATTAGCGGTCCGGCCCGGGCCTTATCACCCTGCTGGGAGTGTCAGCCACGGGCGCTAACGGTGAACCGCGCGGAGGTGGGGAGCTGAGCCGATTTGGGAGACCCGTGTCGGTGACTCGCCGGAGATCACCGGGCCGACCCACCCTGTTCTGAGGCTCTGGGACTGGTCCGGCGTGCGGCGCGGCTCACCGCGACCGGGCCAGATCTACTCATCGGATGGGCTCACATGAACAATGCTGGCGTGCTGCCGCCGCCCGAGAGAGCTAAATTTGGCGCCACCGGCGCGGCCGTCGGGCGGAGCGGAGGCGCGGTAAGTGCCAGCCATAAACTGGCCAGAAGGTCAGACCAAACACGACCGTCGGGGCCTGTTCGTTTGCTGCTCGCTCTCTGCTAGTCCCGTGGCTCCATCGGTGAGCGCAGGCCGGACCACTGCTGTGCCGGTGATCCGGTTTTTATGCGGCCGGGAGGGGGCAGGAGCGAGGACCGATGAGTGATTCGACTGCGCCGCACGGCCCCCACTCCCCCAGTCGGTGACTGAGTGTGGCGATTTGGCGTGATGACGCTGCACGGACCCGGCCGTTGTTTCGCGCTGATGGCTCCGGTTGAATATGAAGCGCGCTGCGTGCGGCCGTGGCTGCAGGAGTGCTGGCTCACCCCTCCGCCGCGGGCCGGGCGCACGCTGACTGCTGCGGGACCCGCTCACCGACTGCATCCCCTCCCCGCGCTGCTGGCGGCCCGCCGATACCCTCTGTATGTGCACTCTCCGGTCCTTTGTCCGGTGACCCGACTGGCCAGCAGCCCGCGCGCCTCCTTTTTGCGGTGCTGTGTTTTTGTGCGTGGCCTGCGCTCGCTGCGGCCACAGGGCGCCTCTCTCCGGTGGAGGCTGGCCGTGCGTGAGCGGTCGTCACGACACGGGTCCATCCTATCGGCGCTCGGAGGCGGTGGGCGGCGCGGTCCGCCTCCCGCAGCCACCGGCGCGGCGTCCGGCGGTGGGGTCACACATGGGGTCGGCACGAGCGGTGCAGGCGGGTCACGGCCGGACGGACTGACCGGGTCTCTCGCTCGGTAGGCGGTCTGTGGGCGCTGACTGCTGCTGACTTCTGCTGCTGATGGCCGTCAGCGGTAGGTCAGCGGTGGGACGACTTCAGCTGACGTGCGGGGCAGGTCGGAGGTGGCTACTGCAGACACTGAACGACCCGGGCACGTACGACGCAGCTGTCCGCTGCCCACGCGGCCGGCCCGAGTGACCATTTCACCGGGAATGATCCGCCTCAGGGCCGTTTCAATTGGTCAGCCGAGCGACGTGGCCGGCCGCGCGTCGTCTCTGGGGAGGTTGTGTACCGATTCCCTGTATTGCGGGTCCGCTGCCGAAGCCATTGGGATTCCGACTGTCGGTCTGCGGCGTTGATCAAACATTCTCCGCTCTATTTGGCCGCTCCTCAACAAACCTACATTTTCCGGCGACCGGCCGTCTCTCTCGAACCCTGCAGCTGTGACTGGCTCGGTTGGTGTGAGCTGCAACGCTGGATTGCGCCATTTGCCGCGGATTGGGGCGTCAGTGGACCGCCGCCGTTCCAGTCCCGCTGCAGGCAGCACTGTCGGCCGGCGTTGCTTAGCGCGCTGCGCCGCGTCGCCACTAATTTGATGGCCTCGTAAAGGGTGCTGTTCGCGTCTCCCCAGAACTGTGGTCGGTGCTGACGGCTCCGGAGACAAGCCTATGTGCCGCACCGGTGACAAGTGAGGCTCGTCGGGCCCGTCGGCTGTTCCCGTCACGGTGACACATTGCGTGCGGCTGCCGCAGGATGTGAGAAGGGTGAGGGGAGAGGGTGCAACGGGCCAGCTGTATCGCCGCCTCTCCCCCGTCCACCGCTGGCCGCTCGCCAGACCGCCCGAGTGACTGATCTTCCCCTCTCCATATCTCCGCCCATTTAGCCTCCTTCCCCTCTCCCTTCCTCTCCTCCCTCTCTGCGGTCGCGGAGATGGCCGGAGATGCGGTGTGACGCTACCGCCGCTGTGGGTGGCTGTCACGGGTGTCACGTTACACGCCCCGTGACGCACCGTCTTATGGCGTGACAGACTCCCAGTGAGATCACCTGTGCTTCTGCTCCCCGCTTTCTCCTGATGTAACTTGTGGTCTCGTACTTAGAGCATACACTGAATTAAATCCACGATTTTGGTTAGTTTTATCCTGGCACGCATAAAGCTGTCGTGCGTGCAGTGCGCGGTCGGATGTTCGTGGGACGTGGCTAGACGGCCTCCTGCAGGTGACTGACCGCCACAAGCGCCGCTGAGCACGCGACTGCTGTCGGCTTAGACCACCCCCTGCACTGGCCCCGCCCGGGTCCGCTCCGGTACCGACACATTTCCATATCAATACCGCGGCCGTCTCATGGCTCAGCCGTTCAGCGGGCGTTTTTTCCGGGCAGCCGGTGAGTTATCCCGGCGTGACATTGAGGGAGGTGGTTTACGATGAGCCGGGTTACTATTCACCGGTGTTTTAGTCTGCGTATGCGTCCGACAGGGGCATTCAGTCGTATGACGATAGGTCACTGCACTGCTCGCTGGGCCGTTTTTTGGGCTGCAGTGTTGACCGGGGCAGCAACCCCGATTGGGAGGTGTGTGACGTTTCGTGACGCTGTGACGGTCAGTGACACTGTGACGGGTGACGGGTCGCCACGGCTGGGTGCTGTCCTTCGTCGTTGGCCAGCTTCCTGAGATGGTATCAGGGCTGCCCTCCCCGCGCAGTGTCTTTGAACTTGAACGCTCGTTGGCGGCCAGACGCTCAGCTAAAACTCCATTGTATCGTTGTGTGGGGAGGCACCGGCGGTATTACGGTCAAATGGCGGCGTTTGCTGCACGGATCAGACCTCAAATGTTGGTCCGATCGATCTGAAACCGGCCGTACCGCCGGAAATCGGCTTTGTCGATGCTGGTGTCGCCGATGAAGCCGGCTGGCCGTCTTTCTGTCAAACTCGGCTGACGAATGGAGCGCCCTCACGCACGCGGCTCGTGACCAAGCCAGGACCAAAACCTGCCTGCAAACCGCGGACGGCGATACTATCAGGCTGCGGCTATTGCACGGGACTCGTACTGTGGCCGGTTGTGACCGGCTGCACGAGCCCGTATCCGAGCGGTCTGGTGGTGTCTCATCGCTGCTGATCGGGGTCGGACCTCCTCCGGGAGGGTCCGGACATGGGCGTCAGGCGGTCTCTGACCCCTCTCCCCCGGGACACGGCAGAGGATGGACCACTTTGCATGGTTGATTCATCAGACCTCTCCCCTCCCTTCCTTGAAATCGACTCCTTGGAGACCACCAGTGTTTAGCAGAGTGACGCCTTGCTGTCAGTTGTGGAGCGCTGCAGCTGCTCAATGTTCGGACGGTGGTCCGGTTCTTTGTGTCCGCTCTCTGTTCGCACGGAGGTCCGGCGCCACCCACCGAAGCGTGTCCCGTGAGCGTGGTCTCCGTCCGTCCCGCTCCCTCCCCGACTGACCGTGACCCTCTGTGACTCAAGACGTGACGGCTGACCGCCGCCGAAACCGAGCGGCGTCCGTCTGCGGTGAGCTCCGCTCAGCCGTAACAAAGCGGCGTGTGAGAGTCACACGCTCCGTGTCGCACCCGAGCCCCGCCGGCAGAGGTGTGGAGCCGGCACGCGCCCGCGGCTGGACCGCTGGGAAGACCTGTGACCCGCCGTGACCCGCCGTGACCCCGCCGACCGCCAATCAAGGACAGTCTCGCCGCTGCCAGGTCCGGTTAGCCGTACTCGCTGCTATAGTCCTTTCCGTGTGAGCTTTTGCACGCCCTCGCCGCCGTATAGCCCGGTCCGTGTGAGTCTGCACGCCGCGCCGGCGGAGCTGACCTCGACTGAGGGTGGAGTCGGCCGGAATCACGGCCGGCCGTTCGCGGAAAGTGGAACCGACAGCCGACAGGAAAACGGTGGGCCGCATCGTGCGCGGCGCTGCACACATGACGTCAGCGGCGCTGCTCACGCACCGCGCGCACCTGGTTAGTGATGGCTCGCGCCGCTGTCTTCCGCATGTGGACTGCGGACGCCCAGCACGATAGACAGACGGACGGATGGACGGATGGCAGCAGCGTTGTCCTATTGTCAGGTCCTCGCGGCGCGATTACGACAATGGCCGGGAGACGTGAGCGCTAGTGATGTCAATTACGGAAAATCGGAATACCGATACCAAACCAAATACCAACCAAAACCACGGGAAAATACCGAAACCAAACCAACTTGGGAAACTGAGGGAAATACCAACTTTTTACCGATTTATTAGCCTCTTATACATTAGTGAGGGCTTATGATACCAACAAAATACCAAACACATTACGATTAAAATACCAAATACCAAGTTGGTATCGGTTTGGTATCGGTATACCAAAAAGTTGGTATCTGATTGACATCTCTAGTGAGCGCACTTCGAACCACTCCTCTCTGGAGGTCAGCACTATTGTCCTCTGACGCTAATGGCGCGGGACAAGATATAACGGCACCTCTCGCGAGTGGCATGGGAGGTGGCTGCGTCAGAGACTGCACGTAGCCGCTGCACCAGACTGCACGTGCAGAACATGTGCAAGGCGCCGCTCCGCCAGCTGTGACTGGCACTTTGTGCCGACGGAGACGGGCCAGCTGGAGCCGCGGCGCCCTCCCCAGTTCGGTGGTGAGCGCCCTGCCGACAGCCGCTGACAGGCGCTGATGGGCCGTGGGCTAGAACAGTGGGCAGCCGAGTGGGGAGCGGTGGATGACTCAGTCAGTCGCGTGACCACCGCCATCGCCGCCGCCCTCCGATCTCTGACCGCCGCCCAGCAGCCACAGTCGCCCCGTCACTCTCCGCCGTGGGACGCGGCGCTCTGAGCCCGGCGCGGGGCGGACAGTCGGCGTCAGCCCATGTCGGCCCGACCACCGCCAACAGTAGCGGGCGCGGCGTGTCGCGTCGCCTGTTTTTGCCGACCGATGACGGGTTTCGGCTCGGCTGGCGTGTTGACAGGCCAATGTCGTGTCTGAGTTGGGTCGGGGCGGCCTCGGGCGGCTCCCACTGCACAAACGCCGCCGGCTGTTGGGCACGATAACAGCGTTCAGACGCACGCGGACGGGGACGGCCCGGGAACTACGCTGTCCTGGTGTCGGGACATTCTGTCCCGCTCTGCCGACTAGTGGCCATGAATGTGGCGACGCTCCAGCCCGGGCTCTGTTTGCTTTCGGCTTGTCCTCGGAGCAGCCAACACTGCTGAGGAATGGGACGAGCAAACATGTGCGGAGCATGTGGAGCCGGCTGGCGCGGCTGTCCCTCCGTCCCCCGGCCGCGGTGTAGCACATACCTCCTGCAGCTCGCCCCTCTCTCGGTCTGCCCCGCGTACCCGAGCCGCACTACATAAATCACTGGCCGTAACAGGCTGGCCGACAAAAACTCCGCTCTCCGTCTCCCCGTAACCACCCTCCTGAGCCGGGACAAATACCACGGCAACCGATTGTTTCTTGGGCTCGGTCACCCCTGGGACCGCCCGTCGAGGTCAACCGACCTATGGAAATCGGCCCACGTGGAGGAGGGTACTCAAAAGCATCCTGAGGAGGAAGACGCTCCTTTAGGAACACTGGAGGGGGTGGCTGAATCGGTCCGACGTCTGCTTATCGGTACGATCCGCCGCTGGGATTGGCGTGTCTCCTGCCGCGGAACATGGGGTGGTGATGGAGGGGCGTCTCGGTCGACCGGGCAGCTGTCGGGCGGCTGCAGCTGCCGGAGCGCGGACGGAGGGCGCAGGGGCGGCCACGTGCCCGCTGTCACCGGCCTCCTCCGCCGCAGATGAGTAACGACCGAGCCACGTGCACCCGGAGAGCCGCCATGCGCGTCGAATCGCCGCGGGGCTTCCGTCGCTCCCGCCACCGCCGCTGCCGACGACCAACCGTCGCCGGATGCGGGACAGTCTGTTTTTCCAAGCCGACCCCCGAGAGGAGCTATTTTTCGGGTGGACAAAATTAGCGTCATAAATCGGGGGTCGGGGCGTCAGCGGGCTTGTTCCGGAGGCCTGTTTTGACGTCGGCCGGGGCGCCGCCAGCGGCCAATTGTGGCGTGAGTCCCAAACATGCATCGATCGGATCTATCGGCGTCATCTCGCCCGGCCGACCGCCGGCCGCGGCGTCATCCATCTCTGTCAACGACTCCAATAAACACGCCGGAAAGGTCAATAAGTTTGACGGCCTCTTTCAGAGCCTGTTCCCAGCATTTGTCCGGTATTCGGCCCGAGTTGATGGAGCGGCTGTGCCATTATCGGCGAACAGAACAGACTGTGGCTCTCTCCGGTGTTTGTTGTTTGTGTTCCGAGAGCCGGCCGCTCCGGGTACAGTTGGTCGGTAATGTAATGACTTACAGCCGTATGCGCTGTCCGTGTGGGAACTCGGCGCCGCGTCTCGTGAGACACCGCCATCTGTCTCCGGTGGGAACGAGCCGGCGGAAATGTCCGAGGGTCGCCGCAATCTGCACTGGACACGGACCGGACCGGACTGGGCGGGAAGCGGGGCGGGAGACGGGAGTGCTACCTCGTGACGACCCCGCACCGGTCTGTGACCTAACCTTTCGGCACTGCTGCGATGAGATTGTCAACCACTGTGACCTGACGGGCCGTCCGGACGATAGACGCCCTCGGTCGCGCGTCGCGAGGCGTCGGCGGTGCACCGCGCCGTCCGATACGATCGGACGACATCCATTGTCGGTGCTCGGTGCCCGGACGGGCCTCTGTCTCAGGGCGGCCACCCGAGCCGACGGCGTCACTCGGCCCGAACAAGACGTGTCAGCTCCGCCGCACCGTCAGACAGCCGGCCGGTGCAGCTGCGGCCCTGCACGTCTGACCCGACCGCAGCGATCTCCGCGCCGCCGCTGATCGCGTGTCGAACCGGTGCGGCAGCCCCCTCGGGCGGCGCTGCCGGCTCGGTCTGTAATGGCGGCCCATCAGATTCGCCGTGTTTCTCAGCTGGGCGCGACCACCGCAGTGACACAGCCGCCAGCGAGCCTACGGGACACGGCCCGACATCGCCGTGACACAAATTACCCCGGCCGTTCGACTCACTCGGTCATCACTCCTACCCGAGGGCGGGACGCGTCGACGGCGACCCGGTCCGAGTTTTGAAATTCAAATTCGTTGGGGACGCGCTATCTGCGAGATGGATTCAAAGCTACATAGTTACACGCATTGGCCATGCGTACCTTGTTTGTTTTGACAGTGCGTGCCATTTGAGCCCGTCGATTCATCACGAGGCGCCGGTCTCCGCCCGAGGGACGCTCGGCTGATGTGAAGCACAGGTGAAGCTGCACGTGTGTGCGGCTGCTCCGTGGTGTCTCCTGTCGTCCCTCCAGCCGCGGCTCCCGCCTGCCGATGTCGCGGGGAGCGCGCCGCTCCGACGCCGGTTCCTGTTTACCGGCTCGCGGTGCCTCATTCCGCGCACGTCTTGCGGCCACCGGCGTGTCAGTGGGAAACATGAGCCGAGCGGGCGCGCAGCGCGGCGTCAGACGTACCACCGCGCCGGCGGCGGCCGTCTGGGCACACAGATGGGGAGAGGGCGCCGCGCGGACCTCAGCCTGCCGACATCACCGCGCTCCTCGCCGTGCCGGCCGTAATTGATTCTGTGCTGCATTCCTGTGCAGTGACCGGCAGCGGCAGCCTGCGGAGCTCCGACCAGCGCCATGGAGACTGATGGGACACTCGCCAGGTCAGCATCCCCGGACCCCAGCGCCCGCCGCCGGCGTCCAAATCAGACAGTCCTACTCTCTACCGGCGTCAGCGCCGGGCCCCGAACCGTCCCTCCGAGATAACACGGCCGACCCACCCTGATAGCACGCCGTGTTCGAGATAACTCGCAGGCCGTGTCCCGGCTCTAAGTACCGTGTCCCGATTCTAAGTGCCATGTCCCGCGGCGCCCGGATGGCGGCTGATGACGTGAGATGACGCGAGATGACGCACGCTAATTTCCTCATCTCACGACCTAGTGTGAACCGGCGAGACGATGACCGTTTTCCCCTGCTCACGTCTTGCACCGTCTCTCATGTGGTGCTGCCTCCATGGAGATCTTGTCAGGTGACTGACATCATCTCTGACTACTGCGGTGACCGGCAGTGACCTCATGAGACCTCCGTGGACGTCCAGTGGCAGTGACCCCTGCCGACCACCAATAACCTCTGTCTGTCTGTCGTCCGTCAGTGATGACCGGTGACCACCCGGGACTGACCGGTCTCGCGGTATCGTCGTGCCTTACCTGGCCGGGCGGACCGGTCCGCGGCGGTGGGCTGACCGGGATGACCTGGATCGGTCCGGATCGGTCGCCTGTCCGCACATATGCCGCACCGGTATCGGAGGTGACATCGCTGTCCGGCGTCCGCCCACGCGTCATGGCTGTATGTTTTGTATAAGGTCATCTCTCATGCACACACAGCCCCGCCGGGTGCCTATCCCGGCTCCCCGTCACCTATTCCGGCGTATTCCGGCGGATATTGGGCGCTCGGTGTGGTCTCTCCGGAGGTGTTGGCAGTGCGGCGCCACTTCCTCTGTGGAACGCCCGTGTGCGCCGACCTTATCGTGACCGGCAGAGGTGTGTCTTGGTGGTGGTTTGGTTGACTGGTCGTTCACGGAACGCCCTGGGTCGAGTTTACCTCTGCTGTGTACCCGTGACTCGTGAGCTAACGCCCGTTTTGACCTTCGCTGCAGCTGAAAGAAAGAGAGAAAAAAAAAGAGAGAGAGAGAGAGAGAGAGAGAGAGAGAGAGAGAGAGAGAGAGAGAGAGAGAGAGAGAGGGAGGGAGAGGGGGAGAGGTGGGTCTGTGGGGTTTTGAAAAAGAGAGAGGGGAGGATGGCTGTTGTCCGCGCGCGGGGGCACGGGGCGTGACCGATATCCGGCCACCAAACGGGGCCACTCAACCGCCCCCTCCCACGACGCGACCGGGGACGAGAGTGCAAACAGACGACAAAAAGCCACTTCAGTTCGTTCGGCGCGCTGAGGTGAGGGCCGGCTGGCCGGATGTCACCGGACAGCCATTGGACCGAGGGGCGGCGGCTGCCGGTTCTGCTGTGATGGGTTGAAAGATTCAGCTACCGAGTCGGACATAGTAAAAACTGAAAAGAGGAAAAAGTTTCATTTGAACATGGCATGACAAGTCATTTTTATTCTTGTCAGTTAGATAGAACCAGGTGTGGAGTTTGACATTTATAACATTTCATTTTAGTCCCGTCATATTTCCGTTGTTCCTGTCTGCCGCAACTGCCACGGGAGTAATTATTCGTCGGTTTATCGGGCCATTATCATCCGCGGCCCAGCTGTGTCACCGGCCCGACACACCACTTTCCGGGCTCTGCCACACGGCTGACGGGCTGCTGGTCGCCCGTCCGCAGCACCGCGCTATTGTTCTCTGCGGCGGCAGGCCGAATGACGCCCTGTTGACGCCGCTGCAACACGGCATTGTGGCGGCGCTGGTGGCGCGTGCCGGGTGATTCGCCGGGTCAGGTGGCCCGCGGTCTGCAGCCGACCAATTGAACATCCCCCCCCCCCGTCCCGCGGGGCTGCAGCTGCCCAGCTGGGTGGAACGAGGGGCCGGTGTCAGGGATGACGGATCGACAAAGTCGAATTGATCGGGGACTGTGCCAAACGGAAACGCGTGTCCGGGAATAAATGGGTCGGAACTGGGGGACCGAACTGGGACGGTGGTGCAACTCTCCGTTCGTGATCACCGGATCCAGCAGTTCCTGTTGTAGGTCATGGCGCGCGCAGGGGCTCCCCGGTCAGTCAGCTCTCACTGTCTCACACTCTCCCCCTCTGAGGTCACCTGATGCATATCTGCGACGGTGACCGACGGGCCGGGTCGACCAGAGCGGTGACCAACGCTGACCATCACTGACCGGCGGGGCTGTCCGCCGTACGGAGAGCGGAGAGTCCCGCGCCGAGCAGTGCTCAGCGGCCGCTCGCAAACCGGTTACAGTCTGTTCAGCGAACCCGGCCTCGGCTGAGGGCTCAGCGCGACCAGACAGACCGAATGCACCTGGCGAAAGGTGGTCGTACCCAGAACTGCGGCCTCCCAGCGCGGATTTGCATGCCGCCGGCCGCGGTGACGTCAGACGAGGGCTGCACGCGCGCCGAGAGAACACAAAGGCGCGGCGGAGCGGGACTGGGGGCTGCGGGCGCGGCTGACGGACGGATTTGTTCGAGCAGTGCCTGCGTCAATGAGAGGTGCGGCCCGAGCGGACGAGCCTAATTGAGACGGTTTGCGCTGAGATGGAGCGTGGGTCGCGGTATGCGTGCCGGCATCTCACAGCTTCAGAGCTGACCGATAACAATAGCACCAATCTGAACGACGCCTACCAGCGACGGCAGGTGTTCCGGCTATCGGCCGAGAATCACTCCATGTCGTGCTGTTACTATTAACGCCATCGTATGCGATTACACGCGCACCGCTCGCTGGTAAGTATGCCATCAGCCGCGCGGGGACCTCGCCGGGAAACTAATCACCGTCGCCGCGTGCGCGCCGGAATCGCCGCAGCGCCAATTTACGCTGTCGGTTGCTATCGGTCAGTCGCTCGACGGGGGAGGCGAACGCGGCGGGATGGTGTAACGGGCCGGACCGGCGCCTCCGTTCGCCCCGGGGAGGACCGGTGGCGGCCGGTCGTTCCGATGGTTATACGACTGGGGCAGCTCGCCGACCGTAGGAGCCCGCTGGACTGGGAGCGGCTCTGTACGATCAAGCACCCGGGCGGCTGGTATAGGAGCTGGTGCAGGTTTGGACTGCGCTGCTCCGAACAGCTGCCCTGCCGCGTGGAGAGGGTGTGAATGATGGAGGTGATCTGCCACGGATTCACACACCTGGCCTTGCAGCCGCCGCCGGCGGGGCTGAGACCCTCGGTATTATACGGCGCAGACGCCGTCACGGCACCTGAACACACCGGCGAAGGAAGTGCGCATCGTGTACGGTTTCCGGAAACACGGTGTTCGCTTATGAGGGCCGGGTGTCGTCGATTCAATCCGCCGTGTTGTCGGCTGTAACAGGGTGTCCGCTTCCCGATTGGGCCTTTTTGCTGGCGTGTTTGCGTCACCGTCGCCGCCAGGCGCTGTTTTGCTGCTGCCGTTTCCAAGGTTAAACGCCACTTTCAACTGGCTGGTCGGTTCGGCTCAAAGGCGCATTTGCAGCGCCCATCTTCCCACTCGGCTGGACGTGCTGGCCCGTCCGCCTTCTGTGCGCGCCGCAGTTCTCCGGTGAATGCTAATTGAACGGGGCACCTCGGGCCGGCAGCTGGCCGCTGCACGAGCCGTCGAGGCGTGCAGCGCGCGGCGAGAGAGGACTGAAATATCCCGCAGTGTGAGCGTTCCCAGGGGAGCCGGCCCCGTCCGCTGCAGCGGGCGCGAGCTGCCGTGTCTGTCGGGACAGCGGTTGTGTGGTGATGACTGAAACCGTGCGGTTGTCACCGGACGGTGGCAGCTCCCACCTGCCACTCGTGTAGCCCTCCTGCGCCGATTTCCTGCCTCGGACGCGTGCGATTGCTTGACGGGTGACTTCCCGTCTCCGCTCAGCTCTGTAGCGATTAGTGTCCTGGCCGCGTGGCGTGCGCCCGGTTTTCCCGCGCGCTCGTCGCTGATTCGCCGTGAATGACACAAGTGTACTCGGTCATCGCCCCTCGTGTACGCGAATAGCCCAAAAGCCCCTGCTCAGGCGCAAAAAAAGTCAACGCCAGACTCATATAACGTGGAACGGGTCCCGTCCGCATGTCGGCAAAGCCGTGCGGCTGCATGCATGACGGATCGGCGGCTTATAAGCTCGAGTTGGCAAACAAGATCTGTCTGATATGATTGCTCAGCAGCCCTGTGTGGCGGCGGCTGTGGCGGAACGGCGCTCCGTTTTCGGTCACCCTCGGTGTGTTGTCAGGCGACCGGCCGGCTGTTGCGGTGATTTGTCTGATCTGACGGGTTGATCCTCCTTTGCAGATGAGCGGAGCATGCTGAGGTTCGCCGGTAACGTCTCGCATAAGGACCACTTCCGACTGCTGGAGAACGACGGCAGCTCGCTGCTCATCGGCGCCAGGTGAGTCGGCGCTCTGTGCTCTGTGTTCTGCGCTCTGTGTTCTGTGCTCTGTGTTCTGTGCTCTGTGTTCTGTGCTCTGTGTTCAGTGCTTGGTGATCAGTGCTCGGTGCTCTGTGCTCTTTGCTCTTTGCTCACTGCTCAGCGCTCGGCGTTCAACATTCAGTGCTCATTGCTCAGTAATCGGTGCTGAGCGCTCTTTGTTCTGTGCTCAGCGCTCAGCGTTCGATGTTCCATGCTGAGTGTGCGGTGCTCTGTTCAGTGTTTGGTGTTCAATGCTCGGCACTCGGTGCTCGGTACCGTGGTTTATAAGAAAGAGCTCACACACGCCGGCGG
This sequence comes from Amphibalanus amphitrite, assembly GCF_019059575.1. Classification (NCBI taxonomy): domain Eukaryota; kingdom Metazoa; phylum Arthropoda; class Thecostraca; order Balanomorpha; family Balanidae; genus Amphibalanus; species Amphibalanus amphitrite. The sequence continues at coordinate 20,580 of NW_024883194.1, forward strand.
CAGCCGCGCGCCGAATGGTTCTGGTGCTCCGTTCACGGGCCCAGAGACTGGCCATGGCGGCTCGTCGATCCATCGGCTGCCAGTGGCCGTGTGGTGGTCAGTCCGGGAGCCGGGAAGGCCCACGGCCGGCGGCGGGACGGGTGCATGGTCAGGACATTACCACCGGTGGCTCTGTCTACCTGGACATGGTGTCTGATGGATCGTCCGCTGGAACACTGCGCGGGGATCAGCTCTTGTGAGACGGCGCACCTCTTCTCGGAGCACCTGTCCTGTCTGCATAAGCGCAGCTCTGATCATATTTCCTATCATCCGTACTGGAATGGCACTGGAATATAGCGCAGTAAGCTGCTGAAACAGGACATCGTGGGTAATAGCGCAGTCAACTATACTAACTGTCCTGCCGAACTTTACACGGGACTATTTCGACGGTGCTGGCCGATGGTGTCTGAACCTTTCCCATATCGGATGCCTATTATTCAGCGCGGATCGTACTGAATGCCGTGATCTCACTCGACTCTGATCGTGAGGCGTGCCGATCCTGTCAGATTGGAACGGTGCCGTCATCGTGTATGGTATTTCATAACGCTGATCCCAATGCACAACCGAACTTTCGCCTGTGAAATGGGTGCAGATTACCTGAGATTGCTCCGATAATTTCTGCAGCCGGCGCGGACACTCGGCCGTTCCCGACTTAAATATCTGTCTGATTTCTCCTGGGCGGGGTGTGTCATTGTCGCTCGCCCGACTAACTATTCAGAGAAGCGATCTATTTTCAGACAGATAGCGGTTGACCCGCCGATCGGGCGGGCCGGCCGGCGATATTTCACGTTGGGCCTCATTCCCAAACGGTTCTCGGCAGCCGGCGAGGTAACGGCTGACCGTTTAGAGCTGCTCCCGACTCCCACACCGCTCGGCCGGAGCTGGGGGCGGCCCCAGCGACCGCAGCCCGCCCCTGGCCGCGATCGGCCGTGTCGGCACCGATGGGCGTCGATAACGACGCGATTTGTCGGCGCGTCGGGCGATAATGGAGGAACGTCCGGCGGCCGGCGTATGCTGATGCCCGCGGAACGGCCGACGGTTATCGCCCACCGCCGATATAGACGTGGGTATCTGCGGCCTCATACTGGACGCTAGACAATGAATGGAGCGTCAGGCCACGGTAGAGCCGCCCAAACAGTCACCAACAACAGCGGTCACGGACACGGAGCTCGGCTCCGGTTCGACCCGCCCCGGCCGAACCTCAGAAGGTCGCGACCCCGCCCTGTCTGGACCCAGAAGGTCGTGAGCATGGTTTGGAACGAGACGCTTCGGCCACAATGCGACTGCATTGTGTTGTGTTGATTGTGTTGCAATCAGCTACACTACGGGACAATGGAGCGCTGCACGGCAGTAACTCGACAGCAGCGGCCACGGCGGTGACTTCCTGTCTGCACTGTCCCACCCAGTTGTCTGTGTGTCCCAGTGCTGCTCCGTGGTCCGTCCGTGCTCGCTGACCGAGCGACGCGGACGGACCGGAACAATCGCCGTGCGCTGGCTGTCGGTCGCCTGCACTGGAGCGGCTAACCAGGAGGAGGCGGCCCGAGCGTGCCGCGTGTCAGACTGTGCACGGACCGGTGCACGTGACCACCGGGCGCAGAGGGCTGATGAGATAGGAGAGGATGGTCGCGGCGCCACGCACTCTGCACTCCTTAGATACCGGCTGTTTGTGTGTATTTGGGGAGGGGGGATACGTAGCTCAGTTTGAGAGACAGGAAGTAGGATGTAACTCTGTCAAGCAACCCGTGTAGTATCATTCACACGTCTTACGCGCCGTCGTTCCCCCACAGGAACATCGTGTTCAACATCAGTCTGACGGACCTGACGGAGCGGCGCGATGAGCGACTCGAGTGGCACTCGGAGCCGCAGGACGTCCAGCTCTGCATCATGAAGGGACTCGACGAGGTAATGCACGTCGGACAGACACATACAGACACATTATTCGTACACTTGGCAGCGGTATGCACTTTCGTATCCCTCGAGAGGCTCAGGCTTTCAGCACTAATGGACGTTAAACATTCTTTGTAGAATAGCCGGCAATGTTTCTGAAGTATGCAGTGAATGCCTTTCTAACTTGACCAGAGGTCTCTGTAACTTTGATCGAGCGCCTAAGCCGGAGGCGGGGTACCTACTACCTTGGGGAGCGAACCGTCCCGTCCCCCTCTCCTACCGCGTAAGCCGGCTGAGCTGGTCACCCTGGGGAATAGCCACGCTCCGAGCTACATTCAAAATGCAGGACGTGTCCACCATTCACCGTTCATCGGAACATTAACGTAATCGCCGCGCCGGAACCTGGGAGTCATCGATCGCTTAAGGGAATGTCGGCTGTCGATAGAGTTTCACTAGGGAGAGTGCCGTCCGAGGTCGCGCGATGACAGCTCGGTACTGTATTATGTAACGTGTTCGGCGTACGATAAGCTATCAGTCCCTTAGGGTCCGGGATGGACATCACTCTCGTCACAGGTCAGCACTGCAGGGTTGTGCTCGACTCAAAAAAATTTGCCGACTCGACTCATCATTCAACTTCAGAAAGCCCTGACTCAACTCTGACTCAAACAAGGAGCTGAATTTTTTCCCTTGACTCGACTCATGACTCAAGCGGCTCAATGAAAATATGAGTCGACTCAAACCTGACTCAAATTTTTTGTTGAGTCAAGTGAGTTGACTCAAAATTGACTCAGATAAAGAAGTTGTTGAGCGGGGGGGGGGTGAAAAAAATCCGGCAGCAGAGCCAGGGATAAGTTGTTAAGCGGGGGGTATGAAAAGCTTATATATATATGTATATATATATATATATATATATATATATATATATATATATATATATTTACATATATAAAAATCAAAATGTCTGTACGTATGTATGTATGTAACGCGTCAGTCACGCTTGGCGGGCTATTGCTCCGGAACGGTGCGGGCTACGGGGGTGGAATTTTGGGCTCAAGTCGGACGCGTGCATCTGTTTGTCGTATTAAATTTTGGTGGGGGTGCGCTCGCCGGTTTGCACGTGGCGGGCGCATCTTTGTAGCATTTTGGGCCGCGGCTGGCGCCGAGCAGACGGCACGCGCCGTAGGCTCAGTTTCTTCGCTGCAAAACTGAGGGAAATCAGAGCCGGCAGGTCACTGACCTTTGGCAATGGATACCGGAACAGAGCACCGCCGGCCAGGAGGAGACGCCAAATTTATTCTGGCCATAACTCGGCCGCTACTGGGCCGATTTTATTGAAACTTGATTTATTACGCTGCACGTAATGCTGTCCCTCTTTACGCTGCGCGTAATGCTGTCCCTCTAGTTACATATATAAAAATCAAAACGTCTGTACGTATGTATGTATGTATGTATGTAACGCGTCAGTCACGCTTGGCGGGCTATTGCTCCGGAACGGTGCGGGCTGCGGGGGTGGAATTTTGGGCGCAAGTCGGACGCGTGCATCTGTTTGTTGTATTAAATTTTGGTGGGGGTGGGTTCGGTGGTTTGCACGTGGCGGGCGCATCTTTGCGGGATTTTGGGCCGCGGCCGGCGCCGAGCAGAGAGCACGCGCCGTAGGCTCAGTTTCTTCGTTGCAAAATGAGTGAAATTAAAGGTATTATCAGGGTTTTTTCCAAAATTTCGGACTTACTCAGTGAAACGTGTAGAAGAAGGTGACTGAAGCCCCAATCCAAAATCATTCGTCTCAAAATTGCCTAATTTTCCAATGGTGGGCCTCCAAAGTTTTCGCGGCTGCCAGCCGCGTAAACTTGCGAGTACTTGGTGGTCCATCTCTAAACGCCCATAGGGTTTACACTAGCGGAGACTTTTCTAAATATTTCTAGGGAAAATATAATGGATCTAGGGAAAATATAATGGATTACATGCTCCATTATATTTTCCCAAGACAAAATAGGGAAATATAGCATAGGTCCGTAACACAACGAACACAACCTTCTTCTCATTCTTCTCAGCTTCTCATTCTAGATATCCTGTGGGTTATCAAAATAATTCAAATTAAAAAATTGTGTTGTGTGCGTTCAAACTAAGCTCATCCCGAGTGTAATTCAAGAATGTCTTAGTTCAAGTAATTAAACTTGAAAGTGATATAGCTCAAGCAATGAAGAAGCTTGGATGGAACTAGTGTTGAATCAAAGTTACCTATCATTTTTAATGCTAAGTGCTGAACGTTACCAATAATTCGAGACATCCGTTGTAAGATGTATGACGCAGATCAACTTTGATCAAGTGAAGATTATAGATTTCAGATGAAATAATGTCAATGTTCAAGGCTGAGCGACTGGCAGATTTCGGAGTGAGCACAAGTGGCCTTGAGACATTCTGTTTCTGTAGGTACTCAAAATAAATAAATTATCATGTTGTGTGCTTTGAGGTTAAGTGTTATCAGTGGTGCTTCATGGTTGTGCTTTGTTGTTGGTGTATAGGCATGTTTTGAGCACATTGCAGCATGATATTGGTGGTGTGTAAAGCAACTGATCTCCGCAGACTTTGCACTTACTTGTAAAGCCTGCGGACTGACTTTGCAGACTTTGGCTGACAATGAGCAATGCATTGCTGACTGATATCATTTATTCTGTGTTTGTAGCACAAAGTACAGAAGTGGCACATACATTGTTACTTTGAAAACCTGATGTGAATTTTGATGTAGAAAATTGGTGGCTGACGTTGAGTCCTGACGTATTGTGAGTAGTGTACATCTGGTGCATTGAGCGCAGACTTGAGACCAGTGACGTTTGTATCAGTAGACTGTGTTTGAGTCTACTTATATGGGTAGTCATAAAGCAGGCGTCACACTTCTTTTTGCAACCAAGGAGATGCGCTATACCCAGAGATGCTTTCTCACCAAACCTTACCAAACCAAACCTAACCTACAGCGCCTCTCTTCGTTCGTTCATGGTTGCAAAAAAACAAGTGTGACGCCTGCTATACTACTACCCTTATATGGCCTTGGTTTGAGTGTGGTGACTGAGTAGGCTGGTGTGTATAGCCATGCAATAAGTGTTTTGAAATATATTTTTGGGACAGTATTGAAATGGTGTGTTTTGGCCATCTGGCATGGATGATGGAAAGTCACTAACTCAACTTCAGGAACGCTTCTTCATTATGCTCATCTAAAGCACAATGATCTATTTTCTCTTCGCAAGGATTGATTCCTAATTCACTGTCAATTATAACCTGGGCCAGAAGGTTTCGCTGAGCCACGCCCACCGGGTTCATACAGATTCATCCACAGTGCTCAGCAGTGTATGTTTTCAGATTTCAACAGACTGTATTTTTTCTGTATGTACATATGCATCATGCAAGGGTACAACAGATGCGGTATTTGGTAAGCAGTTGGCAGCAAGGTGGTGTTTGTACTTATTGGCAGAACTAGTTGAGCAGGACTAAAACTATCCTAGTTTCTCTCCAGTTTACTCAGATCCGTCTCAACACATTGAACATATTGAAAGCGTTCATCCATGAAATGTCTGCATGTATACTCATTTCCGAGAAGGCACGCTCGTCGCTCATCCATTGCCGAGCAGGCACGTGCGTGCCCATCGCCGGCGCGCATTAGCGCGCGTCCATGGCTGGGGCGCACGCGCGCGGCCATGGCCGGCATGCACGCGCGCGCGCCCATCGTCGGCACGCAAGCGCGCGCCGCGTCCTTACCCGGCGAGCACGCCCCGTCCGTACCCGGCGCGCACCCGCGCGCGTCCACAGCCGGGGCGCACCCAAGCGAGTTCGTACCCGGCACGTACCGGCGCGCACCCGCGCGCGTCCGTACCCGGCCCGCACCCGCGCGCGTCCACTGCCGGCACTGACAGACCCTGACAGACGGGCGTGCTGCCGTCGGCGGTCCTGACAGATGAGCGGCGGGCCCGGCTCCCGCAGCTCCGGCAGCGGGCGGCAGCCATGGTCGGCATACACGCGCGCGCGCCCATCGTCGGCACGCAAGCGCGCGCGCGTCCATAGCCGGCGCGCACCCGTACCTGGCGCGCACCCGCGCGCGTCCGTACCCGGCCCGCACCCGCGCGCGTCCACTGCCGGCACTGACAGACCCTGACAGACGGGCGTGCTGCCGTCGGCGGTCCTGACAGATGAGCGGCGGGCCCGGCTCCCGCAGCTCCGGCAGCGGGCGGCAGCTCCGGTGACTGTTCCGGCAGCTCCGGCAGCGAGCGGCGTCTCCGGCAGCGCTCAGCAGCGGCGCCAAGCAGCAGCAGCGGCTGAGCCAACAGGCGGCCGCGGAGGCACGCCCCCCCCCCCTTTGCACATTGTTCGTCCATGGAGATGTCTGCAAGCACGCCCATTGTTGAGAAGGCACGTGCGTCCATGGCTGAGCACTGAGCAGGCACGTGCGACCCCTTTGCACATTGTTCATCCATACATATCAATATAATTTACCTTATGATTAGTGTGAGTCTTACAAAATCTTAAACTCAGAAATACCACAAGGCAGGCTGCCTGGGTGAGTTGCTAATATGAACATAATGAACATTATACATTAGTGCAGTACCTATAAGCATCCATGCTGTGTGAAGGACTTGGCCCTCACGTTCATTCGTTTGGTGATTGCACATGGTGGCATGTGTACCAATTGTTCTCCCTAACCCTTCTTACAACTTTGACTAGCAAGTAGAAGCTGGCAAAATGCAAGGAGCTTACAAAGCATGCCTATCCTATATGTAGATAACTGAGGATGATTCTCTCAATTGAAGCATGATCCGCACTCAGCAGCTTCTTCTGTTCTGTTCCACAAACTAAAACTGAAATGCCTCAATTTTCCTCAAAATATATTCATTTATCACTCATAAACAACAAAAATATACATGAAGTAGGTACCAGGGCAATAAAAAACATACAAGTTACATATTTTTTCATGTACCGTCCTTTCACAGCAGCAATATGTAGAAACGCACCAAGATGTTCACGGAGAGCCCACCCATAACAAACTATAGTTGAAGCCGGGGCTCTGCTGCAGCAGCAGGGGAGACGTACAGGACACAGAGGTCATGTCACAACATCATGTTGTACAACCTGTTGTTCGAAAAAACAGATCAACATAGATCTTGAAAAACTGTAGGTAGCGCTTTCTTCAGTCACTTAGGTAAGCTTTCTCGCAAGACGTTACATTAGATTGACCACTCTTGACAAAATAATCAGATTGAAACTTAGCTCTTGTGCCTGATGCACTTACATTTCAATTTATTGAAATAAAACACTCAAATTTACCCTTGAAAATTGTTGACATTTAAATGATATTAATCAAGATTTGATGATCAGCAAACAAGCTCAAGCTATTCAAATCACACTCAAATCAAAATAATAACTTTGGCAATGTTGATAACTCTTGCTGTCTTATTGAAAAGCAAATCTTCAATTTGTTCATATCCAAATTCAATGCCAAGCACTGAAATCTTGTTGCAAGGCCCTAAAAACAACAGACAAAAACAAAACAGACAAGGCCCGTCTTGTGGAAATCGACAGTGCGGTGCGGCGGCCTTGGCGAAATTTCCCAAGGCTGCTCTTTGTTTACATTTTAGTGATGGGCCAACTTGGCCGCCCAAGTACTTGTTTTGCGTGAGTAAGTACAATTTTGTCAATTTTGAAACGGCTATATCTCGCAAATTTTGGTACCGATTTACATTTTATGCATATATTTAGAATCGGCAGAGTCTGGGGAGTTCATTGATTGGAAATTTATGCCGATTCCTTTCAATTTTTAAACCCTGATAATCCCTTTAAAGCCGGAAGGTCACTGACCTTTGGCAATGAATACCGGAACAGGGCACCGCCGGCCAGGAGGAGACGCCAAATTTATTCTGGCCATAACTCGGCCGCTACTGGGCCGATTGCAATGAAACTTGATTTATTACGCTGCGCGTAATGCTGTCCCTCTAGTTATATATATAGTTTCTAGAAAGTTGAGTCAGCTGACTCATGTTCCTAAATGTTTGATTCAACTCAATGTCAAAAGCTATTTTACTGACTCAACTCTGACTCAACTCAACGCCTTAATATTTTTGTCCGACTCAACTCTGACTCAATTCAACAGCTCAACCTTTTATCCGACTCGACTCAAATCTGACTCATTTGCGTCGAGAGTTGAGTCAAATTTCTGACTCGACTCATGAGTCGAGCACAACCCTGCAGCACTGAGACGACACCGAACAGCACTTTACGCCGTGTGTTGTTCTTCAAGGGCCCTATCTCACCATGTATCTGTTCCCGCAGGAGGCGTGCCACAACTACATCCGTGTGCTGGCCAAGCGGGGGGACGACCAGCTGTTCGTATGTGGCACCAACTCCTACAAGCCCAAGTGCCGCCACTACCAGAAGCACCCGGTACGAATGCGCCTCACGCTGGCTTCTAGTTAACGTAACTGTGCTTTTATGTAGCGCCACCGCTTGTTTCCTCGATTTCTGTGGGAGACCAGATGTCATTTGGGACGTTTTTCCGGCTTCTGTCGCTAACATTTAATTTCAGACGTCTCCGGAAATCCACAGTTAAAACGCCATTAGGGAACGGAGCGGCCGGGATCGGGCCCACAAACGACTCTGTGATAAATGGAGCGAGTGTCTGTGCCCTGTGGAGCGGCGGGACAAAAATTTGGGCCGCGGCGCCGGCTGGGCGCTCTCTGCCTGGCACTGAAATATTTGTTCCTTCACCGCGGCCCGACCCCGTGTGTGCGTGTTAGAAGGACGTGGGTCTCGTGTGACCTCCCTCCGAAACGGGCCGGCGAGGGTAGTTTGGAGCCGTGTCGTGACGCGGTGATGACATGTTTCAGGACGTCGGCTACCTGCCCAAGGGAGGCCAGCGGGACGGTCGCGGCCTCTGCCCGTACGACCCCAACCACAACAGTACCGTCACGTTCGTCGGTGAGTACGTTTGTCCCCTGGCGGCGCTCTGTCCCCCTCGCTGACCACTCTGTCCCCTGGCGGCGCTCTGTCCCCCGCGCTGACCGCGGCTCTGTCCCCTGGCGGCGCTCTGTCCCCCTCGCTGACCACTCTGTCCCCTGGCGGCGCTCTGTCCCCTCGCTGACCACTCTGTCCCCTCGCTGACCACTCTGTCCCTGGCGGCGCTCTGTCCCCCTCGCTGACCGCTCTGTCCCCTGGCGGTGCTCTGTCCCCCTCACTGACCACTCTGTCCCCTCGCTGACCGCGGCTCTGTCCCTGCCGATCGGCCGCCGTCGGACCGGCCGACCGGTCCCACTCTCAGACCGTCGCGTCTCTCGGCGTCATCGGCTGTGACCGGCGCGGCGGTGCGACCGGGCCCGCACGTGACCGGACCTCCTGATGAGGCCCACCGTCCACCGACCGGTGACCGCCGCGACCTGGCCGCGCTCGAGTCACCTCCAGAGCGGAGCCGGCCGACCGCGCCAGGCGAGCCATGCGTCATCCGCGGAGAGCAGGAAATACCTGCGCAGAGGAAAAGCCAGATGGATGACGGGGATTGACGGCCGGCTGGCAGGCGCGCTGACCCGCCCTGGTGGCCGGTCAAACATGGGAGGGATGCTGGAACGATTGTCCGATGTTCATTGTTGATAGTCATGGCACATGACAGCATTCAGTGAACATCGACATGCGGGATTAAGCAGACATTGCGCCGTGCGACAGATATGAGAGGCCGGTCTGGGCCGACCTCACCGAACCGTGAACCGGCCTCCGCGCCTAACAGCCTTCCATCCATGCCCGCGGCCCCGGCCGGTCCCGGCCGGTGTAAATTGTGTGGCCGAGTGGGCGCGTCGGGGTGTTGACTGGGAACAAATGGAGCTGTTGTTTGTTCGGTGGCCGAGGCCGCCTTTTTCAGTGCCCCGGCTGGGCATTGTGCGGGCCCACGCGCGCGGACAGTTTGAACCGGTCTCGCGGGGCGCGGGGCAGCGGGCGGCGGGCGGCGGGCGGCGGACGGAGCTGCAGACGGAGCTGCAGACGCTATCGGTTCGATTGCCGGCATCCACCGCCGACTGGAAATATCGCGCCCTGTGGGTGATTGGTGGCCGCCGCTGTCAGAGTCATTCGAAGCCGATTGTGACCAGCCGGCCGACGGACCGCCACGGAACGGGCGCCCATTGTCAGCGCGTTACGTCCGCCGTTTTTCCTGTGTCCGCGGGGTCATCGGTCACACCGGGGGCGCGGCAGCACCATCAGTAACCGGCGTCCGCGCGCGCTGACCTAATGGCGCGGCGCTAACTACAAACCGGGCCGGCGGCGGCGCCGGTCACTGCCCTCGCGTCAGGCCGGGCCGGGCCTGCCGACCACCGCGCCGTCCGACCGCGGACCGACCACCGACCACCGCCAACAGCCGTCAGCTTAGGGAGCGAGCGGCCGCCGTTTTTGCGGCAGCGGTTGTACTGCGGTACGTGTAACGGCGGGCGGCGCGGTGGTCGTGGCACGTGCGCGCCGTGCCGTGCGTGCCGCCCTGTTTAGGTTGGCGGACATTCGCCAGCGAACGGCCACAGCAGTCCGTGTGTTTGTGTGTGTGTCTGGCGGAGATGCCGTCGACTGAACTCTGATACACAGACGCACGTGAAACATGGCGAGTCACTGGGCGACCAGCGGAATGGCGCTGGGCCACAAATAAACATCGAAACGTAGCCAGAAGTGCCAGAACGCCAGACGTGCAGTTCCAGGAAGTGCAGTGCCTTCTGTACTGACTGTTTACTTTATAGCAGTATATCCTGTTTATTTTTAGCTCACTGATTTCGTAATCCTATTATGATGATCGAGCAGACATACGGTCGTATCATTGCTTATGGTAGAGTGATAATCATTGGCAGTTAGGTAATTGTAAACTTTCTGACTCGATACTGTGTTTTTCCAGACGGAGAAACGTACGCCGGAACCGTGGCTGACCTGGCCAGTTCCGACCCTCTCATCTACCGAGACAAGCGGCCGCTGAGGACCGACAAACTCGAGCTCAAACAGCTCAACGGTGAGTACCCGTCCTCGGACAATTCCTGGCTCTTGGCCGGCCAGACGCCCATCTGACCCCATCTTGGTACCGTGTTTAGGGCACTCAGCGCGGTGACCGGTGAGAGATTCGGGGCCTACTTCGGTCGGAGTTAGCGTCTTCTACTATCGGGCGCCATCGCACCCAGCCGGTCTGGCGCCCGCTGGACTGGCCAGGTAGCGGTAACAAAGTGCTAATGCGTCTGCGTCTGCGTCTGCGGCCGGCCGGGCCGACCGGCGAGGGGACGGGGCGCTGTGACTGACGGTGCACTGCGGTCGCTGCGGCCACGCCGTGCCGGCCAGCGCCGTCTCCAGGTCCATAGACGGATGGGGAGGGTCCGCCGGCCTTGATGGTCCATCAGGCGGCTCAAGACCGCTGCTCCGGTAGCGGCGACAGGCTCGTGCCGCCCTCCCTCTCCTCCCTCCCACCGCGGCGGCCGACTGACGGTCCATTGTGAGGCTCGGCAGACCATTGTGCGGGCTTCCAATACTTACGGAGCGTCACGAGCTCGGCCGTGGCGCTCCATGTGACTGGCCGTCATGTGACGGTCGACTCTGACCTGTGACTCGTGGTGCCCTCGGTCAGATGTTCGTGCTCTGCGCTGTTACGAAAAGCGATCTGGTCAGACCTCTGAACGGTTTTGAATTTCCTCGTTGACTGCATATTGTTGCATACGATGGAACTAGGATCGTAACTTTAATACCGGATGGCCCTGGTGTGTTTTGAGCACGTCTGAGTCACATTTCAGTGGCAGCGGCTCCGGTTCGGGTTTTTAGATCGGCTCTACGTGCGCAGTACAGATTTGTGGCCCAATAACCAGTTGAAACGGCAGCCGTTTGTTCCGGTTTCAGGATGTCCCGCCCCAGATCCGTGCTCGGTGGCGGGACAAAGCTGCCGTCTCCCTGGGCGGCGGACTGTGTCTGTGTGTTTGGATTGTTGTGTGGCACAGCCCGTGGCGTGCCCGGTGCCGTGAGGTAGCCGGAGCCGCAGCCGGGATCCGGGAGCGCTGCTCACAGACCTGGGCCCGATACGGCCGCTCGGCAGGCGCGCTGGCCGCGTTTTTACACGGCGATCGACATGCAACAGCGCTGGATTGGCCTGTTCCGGTGCATTACCGGCTGTATCGCGGCGCGGCTTTAAATGACCGGACTTGTGCACCAGCAACACCCGACTTATACCAGCGTCGTCACGCCTGCTTAGCTACATGTGGCTTGTTTTGGTTGGCGTTTGCCTCGTCAGAAACAGGTTTCAGGTGCGGCGGGCAGGGGGACTGGTCGGCGCCCGAATCCCTGCTGAGTGGAGGCGACTGAACACTCGTGATAAAGAGAATGAACACCGCTGATAAGGGCTCTGAGAATACCGGTTTTTGTCGACGAGAGACAACTTCCGAGAAATGAAGGCGCGATATTTTCCTGGTTTTCGGAAAACCTATTAACGAGAGCATTAGCGAGCAATCAGTTATGTACCTACTCAAAGCTGTCATATCAGCGATGGCTCAAAATTAGCGAACAGTTTCTCGTAAATTAGACGTTTTATTGAGTGAGCGCCGTATTTTCTGGTGTCTGTTCGGCCGTTCCTTATTTTGCCGGCTGGGTAGTGGGACCATCGCTCACTGGGCCAACTGCGGCGCACTAGACAAGTGGGTCCATAAATCGTCCGTCTGGGCGGCAATAGCCTCCGACTCGGGCCGGTTAGACGCCCGAGCTGCGCGACCGGCGACATGGTTCGGTGGGACGCAGTGGCGGCGGAAGGTATTTTGGGATGGGGGGGCACACCTGATCCTTCCCGGAACCTAGGGTACCCCCAAATCTAGTTTTCTCACCGGTTTTAGGCCACTTATTTTTCACCTCTTGGCCTTTACAACAAAAATAAAAAATAAAACATTTGCAAATAAGTGAGATAATTAGTCTCATCTGAGTCAAGAAACTACCTTTTTGGTAACCTGGAATAAACGTTTAAAGCTTCCACACATGAGCTGTCAAGTCAGGTACGGGGACCCGCAGTTGCTACTGTACAGCGACCCTGAGTAAATTGTCCCAGCACCCTCACAGGGAACAACGGTAAGCTGTCAGAGGGCACGCACAGAAAACCTCAGCTGCTCTTGTGCAGGGACCGGCAGTCGATATCAATGTTATCGGTTGTTACTGGAAAGGACAGACGGCTAGAGTTGGGGTTCGTGTACAATAGCAACTGCGGGTCCCCGTACAGAGGGGGATTTTTTTTACTTAAATAGGTATTGTCTTCCATTCAGCTTTTCTTTGAGGCCCTCGGCCGCTAATATGGGGAGGACAAGCTGCCCCGACGGTTCCTGGCCCTTTGAAACTTTGCGGGGGCAGAGACCCCCACGGCCCCAGAGTTGTGGGGGCAGGCTGCCCCCATGCTGCCCCCCGGCTCACGCGCCTATGCCGGCTGGCGTCTGGCAGAGTCGCGGGGAAAGGCCTGTGGCACGCTCAGACGCACTTTCGTGACGTCCGTGCCGCCTGCCGGGCCACTCGCGTTCCGTCCTACTCTTCCAGACTTCGGTTACCGGTAGCTCGTAGATAGCTCTGCTTGATTTCTGAGCATTATGTGTGGAGGGCGTTTGGTGGAAATAGTCCGTCACGGACTAGCTCGCCGGATAGCCCGTCGTGAAAACGGCTATTATCAATCCAAGTTACTCGCTATATCAACTTAATAAAAAGGTACTCAGCCAAACTGGCATATGTTCCTGACGTAGGTAGTATGGAAGTATTGTGGTACTTCGTCGATAACAATTTTGGGGGGGCAAAAAGATATGTTTGCCCCCCCACCCTGGAAGATGGGGGGGCGCCGTGCCCCCGCTGCCCCCCCGCTTCCGCCGCCACTGGTGGGACGGTGGGACAGGGACAGGGACTGGGTCGGGGACAGGGCCGCGTCGTTCCCGCCGCGACTTGACATGGGACGGTACTTGCAGAGCTGAGTGGTCAAGTGGATGGACTATGCCATTGCCCACTGACATGAAGGCAATTTCCGAGAGCGGTTTTGATGGGAAGTTGGTTCCACTCGTAAATTTAGTTACTGGGCCAGGCCACGGCTGATCTATCCGCTCCTGCCGTATCGCCTGTCGCTGTGCTTCTGGATGCGTCCAACGGTTCGCGCACTACCGCCTGTCGCTGGCACGTGCGGCTCGTGGGGCACGTTGCACACGTGGCTTAGACCCCCGTATGTCTGTCCGCCACGAACGGCCTGCCTCTCTTCTCGTCACTGGCCGGCCGCCGACGTCTCCTCTGTTTGGAGTGGAAGCACTCGAACTCGCCGCGACTCGGCACTGTTTGGGGAGGAACAGCTGAACAGCTGCCCCGGCTGAGGACAGGGGCGGGGAGACAGCGCACTCCCGGGGCTGACTGACAGCCGTCTGGCCAGAGGAACCGTTTGAATGTTCTCTGGGGCTGGTGACGGACGACCCGCCGCGGCGAACCCACCGAAGGGTTGCGTGGTGTGCCCGCTTCCTCGCCTGTCGCTTCGGCATCACGGAGCTACGGCTGGCCCAGTGGGAGCCAAGTGCTCAGCCGACCCCGTGCGGTTCAGTCACTGGGCACAGAAAAGCTGTTTTTGGCGCTGGGGAAAAGAAAAACAATCAGGGCCGCGGCGGCCGGGGTGAACCGGCGCGCTCCCAGCGGGTGGGGGCGTGCGACGCCTGTTTACCTGCTCCCGTACCGGCAAATGGCAGTGTAGAGCTGCCGCTATATTGAGACGGACAGGGACGCCTGGGTAAACACGCCCCCCGACGGGTGACGCGCCGCCGTCGCTGCCGCTGATGGCAGCCATTTACCGCTCATGATCGACGGCAGGCCGGGCATTGAGCAGCGCCATTGGCCCGTAATGAGCGCGATTGACGGCGGTGCTGGCGGACGGCGTCGGACCGACGGATGACCGATGGTCTGCTGATCGGGCAGTGATGGTCGGTGGTCGGTAGTCGCCGTCTGGGGGTGCGGATTCTTCCCCTGCTTCTTCCCATCAGCCACTGTGCTCCCTGGGTTTTGCCCCGTGGCCAGAAGTACTGACTGCACGTCTCTTGATGTGCTGTGTTTGACTCGCGCTACGGTACCGTCTATGATGGTACAACTGTCGGTTCGACCGGCCGCTGACCGCCACTTGGTGCGGATCATCACTCACACGGGGTGCAACTAATGGGTTCCGAGTCCAGAAGGAACATCTATTGGCGGACGGTGCCGGCTGCAGCTAGGCTGGCTGGCCGACCTTTCGGTCCGGGATGAACGGGCATGTGTCTCTCGTATTAGCGACCTCGACCCTACCCGGCCCTGTGGTTACAGGTGACGCTATCCACCCCACCCACAGTAAGTGGAACACCGGAAAACTGTGATAATGAGTGCTGAGCAATTGAGCATGAGTCACTCTGCAGAGCCGGCCCTGGGTGATTATGTACCCCTAACGCTGGTATCCTTCCAGCACTGGTCGTGCCGGTCTGACAGTGTCTCCTGTTTGTTTTCAGCTCCAAGTTTCGTGGGCTCGATGGACTACGGCGACCACGTGTACTTCTTCTTCCGAGAGACGGCCGTCGAGTACATCAACTGCGGAAAGGTACGTCTGTGCGTTTGCATTACCCGGCGCTCAATGTCGTGACGGCTCTGGCGGGGCTGGACTGCAGCCTGGAGATCAAACACGATTAGCGGGACCGTTTTGGTTCGGTATTGGCTCGACATTGATCTTGAGACGGGCGACATACGTGAGCTATGCGGCGGGCCCCCGCTGCCGAGTTTGGTGCTGCGGTGCTGCTCGGTGCTCGTACTGAGATAAAGCACTGGTTAAACACTGCGGTCGGTAAGATCAGAACGATCATGCCGGCCGGCTATCTGGCGACTGCCGACAGAAATATCATTGTCATGTTTCCTGACGAATGCAAGATACAATCTGGCAGCCTATCTTAAACGGGACTGTCGGCTTTTATGGCCTTGGGATTAGAGATCTTGTTCTCACAAATGCCTGCGTTTGTGGTTGGCCTTCGGAGCTCCGTCGCTTACTGCGCCGCCCGTGGTCTAATCTGCAGTGTGTTTTGTACTCACAGAGGTCCTACTCTCGGGTGGCACGAGTATGTAAGAAGGACAGAGGCGGTCCTTACAAGTACAAGAACAAGTGGACGTCGTTCCTCAAGTCTCGCCTCAACTGCTCCATCCCCGGAGAATATCCGTTCTACTTTGATGAAATTCGTAAGTACCTACTCCAACGACCAAATGTTACTGTTTTGACTCGCTAACACAAGCGGCACGTCAGTTGCTGGGTGCCATTTGGTTTGTTATTGTTCGTTAAGTCAGCAGAGCTGATTGATAAAGACGGATAAGGCTGCCGGCTCAGCCTGTTAGTCATGATTTCTGTGAAGTTATACACGGTGTCCAGTTTTAATGCTCTGCACCGTTATTGGGGCTCATTCGGGGCGTCACATCCCACCTGCTCGGCCCGGGCGGCTGTCTGGCTGCCCACGCGCCGTGAGATATCCCTCAGAGGTGACCTCGACCTCCGCCGTGATCGGAGCAGCGCTGGCCGTGTGGCTCCTCGTGGCTGACCGCTCCGTGTCCCCGTTCGTCGTCAGAGTCGATTTCGACGGTGCAGAGCGGCGTGTACGGCGGCCGGCCCGAGGAGGTACTCTACGCCGTCTTCACCACGCCCGTCAACAGCATCCCCGGCTCGGCCATCTGCGCCTTCCGCATGGCCGACCTGGTCGACACGTTCGCCGGCGCCTTCAAGCACCAGGAGGACATGAACTCCAACTGGCTGCCGCTCAAGAACTCGCAGGTGCCCAGTCCGCGTCCGGGCCTGTGCGTCAACGACTCTCGCCAGCTGTCGGACGCGCACCTCAACTTCATCCAGTCGCACCCGCTGATGGATGGTGCCGTGCCGTCGCTGCACGGCCGGCCGCTGCTGGCGCGCACCAGCCTGCGGCACCGCTTCACCAAGATTGCCGTGGACCCGCAGGTGCAGGCTGCCGACGGAACACTCTACGACGTGCTCTTCATCGGAACAGGTAAGTGGAGGTTTTACCGGCACATACTGTCATAAAAGTAGTGGAAACGTTGCAAGAAGGATTTTGTTTTATTGAAATGAACATTAAATTATGCAACGATGAGGCCATAGTTAGCTTTACTTTCCGCATGGCCCTCTGGGGATGGCTAATGACATCAGGACTAACTCGCGTCTTCTCCGTCAGACAACGGCCGGGTGCTGAAGGCGGTGAACGCCGCCTCTGGCTCCGGCACCGTGCGCGCCGAGCCCGTGCTCATCGAGGAGCTCGAGGTGCTGGCCAGCGGCGCGGCCATCACCAACCTGCTGGTCTCGCGCCAGCCGGACGCGCCGCCGCGCCTGATCGTCGTCACCGATGACGAGGTGCGCGCGCTGCCGCTGCACCGTTGCGGCGACAAGGCGTTGCGCTGTGCCGACTGCGTGCGCCTGCAGGACCCGTACTGCGGCTGGGAGGCGGCCGGTCAGCGGTGCGCGCCCGTCGACTCGCCCGCCTGGCCCGAGGGCGTGGCCGTGGTGCAGAACGTCAGTCACGGCGTCCATCCGCACTGTCCGCCCAGTGAGTACCCTCCCCGCCCCCGCCCCCGCCCCCGCCACCGCCCGACGAGTGGCGACTGGCGGCGAGCGGTGGCCTCGCTGAGTTTGTTTGCCGACCACTCTGCCGAGTGGCGTGCGTGGTCGTTTGTTTCAGTTAAGATGATAAAGTTCCGGCATAATTCCTTCTCTGCAACACGCTTAACTGGCTCTTGTGTCAGATGTCGGACGCAAGGCGTTGCATCAAAACTGCGGCGAAATTCAGGAAGCTGAGGCTGTTTAACTAAGCCACGGCGTTTTTATGGGGATGGCAGAAAGTGTGTCGACTCGTGTTACTGCTGAGTTGAATAAAGCGACCATAATGATGCGAAGCGACATTGACTGATTACAACGTTTCCTAACATGGATTTCTTCGTTTTACAGGTCCAGATCGGGAGCCGAAAATTCTCTACCAGGAGGCAACGAGTAAGTATTAATTCAAAGAAACTGCTTGATGCATTTGTGCATTTTGTTTTGTTGCTTGTATTCGGCACTTTTTGTTTTGTTTACGTTGCACTGCCGCTATATTATTTATCTGCACTGCCGGCACGCTACTGTTTTGTGTTCGTCCGCCTGCCTGCCTGTGTGTCTGTGCGAGTCGGCTGTGTCTGTAGCGGCGGTGTGTCTGTCTGCTTGTTGTAGCTCCTCCCAGCACGGCGTCCAGTCCTCCGGAACCGTGTGTCTGCGGCTCCGGGTCGGCTCCGGCCGGCTCCGGACAGGACAGCGACTCGGACTCGGACTCAGACGTCCGGCTAGGTCAGTAAGACTCGAGAGCGTCGGGAAGTCACAGCTCCGCAAATCACATCGTTACACTTGGTCAACACACTTGCTGGTTGCTGCCTTTGTTCGTCCTTTTTTCTAAATCGTCTACACATCAGAATATTTCCACTTTACTTTTATGCAAAGGATTTAGACTATCTGATTCATTTATAGCTGATAATGGCTTCAGTATCGAAGCTACAATGACGATGAAAACCATGATACCGTTTGCAAAAAGGGAATAAGGTTACAAAAGTCGAAAATTGAGTATTTTCTGTTTTTCCGTGCTCTAATTTTGCTATAAAAGTGGTTTACTGAAGGGCTCTGTGGTCGGTCCGTTACAGAACGAGGTCGGTATAACGCGCTGGAGCGAGGCCATAAGGTATTGGACATTCTGGAGCAGCCGAAGGCGTCGTACCCGGGCGCTGGTAAGTGTTCCCTCCCTTCTACTGTGGGGCCGCCCGCTCCGGCTGGGGCTATGTTAGATATCGTGTGCTCCGCCGCAGCGCAACGGCTGAGCGATGGTATCTCGAGACCGGCTCGGTCGCGATGTTTAGAAAGCATGCGCATGGTAATTGGCTGCACTAGCTAGTGCACGCTCACATGTAACCGTTTGATCCTGCACATTTGCCTTAGTTGTGCTTATTTTCAATTTAGCGTCTTTTTTATTTCGTTTCATGATGAGATGGTCATAATCTGCATCGTTTTGGGTTGTGGCGCCCTTAACCCAAGATCTTAATGTTTGTCGTTTGTCGCCGGCTGTCCGGTCGTCACTGCCGTCCCGTCACGATGGTTGGTGACGTTCTCTGTCCGTCACTGACCGCAGTAACGCCGAGTGACCTGTCACTGCGTGACGCACCCGTTCCCCTGTCACTGTGTCACACCCGTCCGTTCCCTTGTCGACAGAGTCCCAGTTTGTGACCGGTGTGGAGCCGGCCGTGTACTCGGCCGAGACGCTGGCCGTGGCCGTCGTCACCACCTGCCTACTGGCCATGGTGATCGGGTTCCTGGCCGGTTGGCTCTTCTCTCGGCGCTGCTGGCGAATGCGCAATGAACCATACTACGAGACACCGCACCTGGATCACCAGTCCAAGATGAAACAGCTAGAGACGGCGGCCGCCCAGGGCAAGCCTGATAACAGGTGAGCTGACCACGCAATTAGGCCCCTTTCCTCGTGATTGTAGCGATTGTAACAACAAGCATCGTGTGCTGTTGTTCATTGTAACTCCGGATGTGTTCTTTGAGGTGACACATGTCTATTGTTTGTTTGTGGTAGCGGACATAGCAATGAAATCATATCCCGGTAAATGATTGGTGAATTGGTTTCTGAACGCTCCACTGACTGTTTCGTTTCCTGCTCAGGTGTGACCAGAACTTCTTGAACACCGAACCTCCGTCGGTGCTGCTCAGCAAACAGATCAACTTGGTGGTCAACCAGACCAAAAACAGCAACGGCAAGAACGCCAACTCGGCCGCCGACAACAAGCCGCTGCAGAAAGTGCGCAAAATGTACTTGTAGTGCGCGCCGCCGGCAGCGCAGCGCCCCTAGCGGTGAACTGTGGAACTAGAGCGGCCGGTCCGCCAGCGCAGTGCAGTAGACGCTATTGGTGGGCGGGCTGTGGCGCCGCCGGCGGGAACTGGCGACACTCGAGCTTCAGCTGCCGGCCACCAGGGGTGGCGCGGCCTAGCGCCGCGCCGACCGGCACGGCCAGGAGTGGTGAACGACGCACACTGCAGCTGCATTACGAGTTCTGTACAAATGTGGATAGCGCGACCGAGGCCATGTTGTTATTGTTGATCGTGTTGGTGTCCGCCGAAGAGATCTTTATTGTCTAGCTCGTCGAGGAGTCGTGCGCGCGCGCGGAGTGCGGTCGTGTGCCATTGGAGATTATGCCGCGTGTAATCCATGTCCATCTCGCGTTAATCATGCCCATCATCCCGCCGCTGTCATCTCACCTCATTCAGTCCGTGGCTCCGACGCCGGCGTGGGGCCAGGTATGTCCGTGATGCTCTGTTGTGGTGACAGTATGCTGCGTGACGTAGAAGTGTGACGATAGGGTGTCTGTGGCGTGCGCGATTCGAGGCGCCCTTCTATTGGGCTGAATGCATTGTCCTTTTTTTTCTCCCGCCGACTCGCGTTGACTATCATCATTTTTTGGCCTTTTGGCTCGGTTTTGACAGATTCCTGAAGATAGGATAATAATGTGGAAACAAAGCTCGGTATCGGGTTTTAGGGCTATTTATTTGTTTTAGCGCAATATTGTGTGCAAATTGACCATTTTTGTGACGGCTTTGCTGCGTTTCGATCCGATGACGTCATTTACAATCGGCGTACTGCGTGTGGCTGCGTCCGGAGCATACCTCCGACCTCCGCTCCGCGGTCCGACCGATACAGGTGATCAGACCTGTGCCTTGACATGTATGTAGAGCGAGTGTTAATGCCGAACGATAGACTGCAGAGAGTGATGAGTGACTGGTACGAGTTTCAGACCGAGCGCATTTTACCGTCAATTATTGTCAGACATAGTGCTGTATGTATTGTGTATTGTGTAAATAACGTGAAACATCAATATAAATGTGTAATACCGACAAAAGCCTATTATGAAAGTTCACCCGTCTATGCGGAGTTCATGATGACCATGTTTGAACTTCTCGTATTGCCTCAGACCAAGTTTTGCAATAACTCCATCGCCCATCGATTTAGCATTTACTACCAGTAAAGCCTTACGTTTGTAAGAGGCTTAGGTACACCAACGTCTCTATGGAAAGGGTGGATTCGACAAACATTTGGCAGGGACGCTAATTTTCGCAAGGTGATTTATGGTTTTCGATGCATTCGGAGGCAATTAGTTTGTCGAAATATCCACTGATGATTGCGATGGTATACCGGCTTACTAGCTAGTGGATTTGACACGGAACGTATGCAATGCATTTACAAGTCGGAGTGTTTTCCTGTCGATCGGAGTTTCCTTTCAGACACCTAGGAAAGTTGTAATCAGCAGCACATCACAATATATTGCAGTGTCATGACACAGTATCATGAATACAAAATAAGCGTATCACAGCCAAAACAAATGCACGATTCCGCACGAGTCGCGGATAGTCGCCATCCAGTACAATGTCCCTCCTCCAAAATGTTGCAGTCACATCCCGAGCTGCGTGGAGCGCGAATGAAAGCTTAAACGCTGCAGCGTGAGCAAGCAGGGTCGTGCTAAACTACGAACACAATACACACGCGTGAAGACGGACACTAGCAACCTTCCTTATCGCACGCACCGTCCCACAGCGGCACGCACGCACGCACGCACGCACGCACGTCCACGCATCCTCCCTGAGAAACCACGCCCCGGCTCGGGCCTTGTCTCGCCGGCCGTGGAGCGTGGTGAAGTATAAAGTGGTCAGTGACGGCTGACGACGGCCGACATCCATCACGTGTCCAGAATGAAAGGATATGGACTTTCCAACCTCGACGCCATAGCCGCAACAAACAATGACGTGTGTTCTTTACACGGAAATATGTAAACGGAACAGGCGGTGATTACGTTCTTTCGACCGTACATTCGGGTGAGTTTAATGCAAGCAGTGGAAATATTTTGTTGTTCTTCAATGCGGCTTCACGGATTGCACAATTACCGAGAACTCGATGGGCATAGAAGGCGATCAAATAAGCCGATCGACGACCGTCTGGGCACGCAACATTTTTCAGACAACACCTTTCCATATGCACCCGACTGGACAGAGTTCGCAATGCTTTCGGAGTCAGCACTGCGCTTACACATATGTAGGCACACTCATGGGGACCCGGCAAAGGAACGGTGAAAATTTCAGCGCATGGTGAAACCGGTCTCACGATTGTACGAGTATCTACGTCTATAAGTGAAACAGAACACATCTGCCAGAGGACGGACAAGGACGAGCATGATAAGAAAAGCGCACTTCAAAGGAAAGGGGCGAGCTGCGGATCGAAACACGATCAAAAATCGACATAATATAAGCTTTCACATAGGTACATATAATCAATGACCGTAGCACATCACATAGCGTCTAAATAATCTCTAAATCAAAAGTATCACGTTCGACTGAGTCGCGATGCCACCTATCCTATCGAGCCGAAAGACGCAACTCGTCGGTGGCGCGACCCAAACCAGGTCAGGTCAACCCCTTTGACCCGACCTTCGTTGGGCTGACTGATACCCGAACATGAAGTGACCTCTGGTGATCAGACTCTGTCCCCGATGAGGTCACCGATGGGTGACTGCTGCTGTCCTTCTGATGCGATGATTCCGGGGGCTCACAGCGGTGCCGGCCGAGAGAGCCGACCACGAGGAGCTTATACTGGCCTGTAACATACAGCAAACGTGTCGTCAGCCAAGTCCATTGACGGGACAAATCGCAAATGCCAAAAAATCGTGACACTAAACTAAACGGCACACTAAAGGTCAGTATGAAAAAATTGCACATTTATATATGCTATATTCTCAGCCTTGACGTGGTAGTTCGGCTGAAAAATTTCATTCACACAAGTGTGTGCGGGGCAAACAACTGCCTCAAGAGTAACCCGTACCTTTCCGCGGATGTGTCGCAAGGAGAGCTGCTGCGTCCAAAACCGCACGGGATGCGACTTTGCCATCCGCTCGCACGGGCCCTGGTCACGGCTCGCGACCCGTCCATAGGGCCCCGGAGCGACACCGCCGGGTCACACGCCTCGAGGTCGAGGTCATTCACTGGCGCCGCGGGCCCGCATCAATTCACTGGCGCCGCGGCGGGTCTGACCTCGTCTTAGTTCCACGACCCTTCACCGCGTGCGTTGACCTTTTCCACGAGACGCGGCGACTCAGTTCATCATGAAACACATACACTACAAATATGCACTCCGCTTCTTTTGCAACGTATCGTAGCCAGGCTCTATTTCTGTTTTTCTGTCCAGAGTGGGCTTAGTCTGGTTCACTACAATATTGATCTGCTTGCCGTTGTTGCCCACGAAGCTGGTAGGCTCGGGGTTCGGCTGCGTTTGCGCGATGTCGCCCCTGTGGAAGAAGGCATTCATTAGATCCTGATTGTTTGCATGAGCCATGAACAGCCATTGGATTAAACAGAGCATATATCTAACAAGCGCAAACCGGTCCCCCCAGCTATAGCCTTGTGCTAGCGGGGATGCAAAATTTAAAAAAAAATGCATTGCGGTGCGTGACTCTCTGACCTGTTGTCTGTTTTGACGGGGAGGGCCACGGTATCGGCCTGTTTGAGGCACGTCGAGTCCGTCTCGTAGTACTTCGTTCGCTGCTGGTTGCGCGTCCAGCGTCGAGAGAAGAGCCAACCGGCCATGAACCCGATCACCATGGCCAGTAGGCAGGTGGTGGTCACGGCCACTGCCAGCGTCTTGGCCGAGTAGACGGCGTCCGACGAATCCTGCTCGCGAGACTCTGGAACGGGAGAGAGCGAGAGCACTTGTCAGAGGAGACAGCTCGAGGTGGGCCGGTTCGGAGACAGGGGATTCATACGAGGTGACAACCTAAAGGGGTCCTTGACGGCACCACGTAAACCACGTAAGCCTTTGCCTTTGTGAAGCAGAATTAGTTCATGATTGATAAAGAAAGAAGACCAAAAATTAAACGTAATATGCGACCAGTATGGGTAGGAATCCAAACTAGTCATTCAAAAGCGCAAACTAGAACGGATGATAGTGGCAAAGAAGATTGTTTCGAAAGCTGCTAAGTTCCCAAGAGCAATCTCATAGATCAGGCAAATAGAAGCATCCAAGTCTTTTCCAAAGCCCGTGTGTGATCCCATTCACCTTGTGGGCTTCACCTGCCTATGAAGCAGCAATATACGATCTGTTTGTTTAGACGGGACAAGACCCACCACCATGACTAGCACTGCAGCAATAGAGGCGGCTCGGCTGGCGGGACATCACCCTTACCTGTCGCCTGCCCGAGGGTGTACGACTTCGAGCGTTCAAGGATGTCATACACCTTCCCAGTCTCGTCAACCGCACTGTACAGTTCTCTGTCATTTTTCGTTTCTGCGAAAACACCATCGATGCGTTATTCATTAACGTCTTTCATTTAATTCGACGTTTTTCTTATCGCTGTCGATGCGATTAAAATATTCCGCCCTTAAAGCAAAATTAATTCCGTGAAACTAATGGTAGATGTGAGTGAATTATCGTTCGTCAGTATTATGATGACCATGACTTTTGTTTGAAATTAATATACCGAACGATGCAAAACGTCTAATCAAATAAAATATTCAACATGCAAGCACAATAAATCTACTGAGAATTTACTGGCCAAAGGCTTTGTAGATTGCAGAAAATGTCAACTGTTCTTACTGACCTAGCAGTTCAACGATGCTCGTGTCGTTGTCAGTATCGATATCCTCGTCAGTATCGGTATCTGTATCTGTGTCTGTATCGGTATCTGCATCGGTACTGGTTCCAGAGTCGGAGTCCTGCCCGGATCCGGCCGGAGCCGACCCGGAGCCGCAGACACATGGTTCCGGAGGACTGGACGCCGTGCTGGGAGGAGCTACAACAAGCAGACAGACACACCGCCGCTACAGACACAGCCGACACACAGACAGTGCGCGCAGACAGACAGACAAGCAGGCACGTGGAGCAGCAGCGTGCCCGGCAGTGCGAATAAAACGGTGCTGGTGTCCCGCGTGTAACAAAACTGCGTGTAAAGGGTGACCAGTCCGAGATAAGAAAAGGACATCTATGTCGAAACAGACGAAAGACGTGATGTGCAAACTGGCTACTACCCGAAACAATGCATAAAGGAAACACACAACCACCAGAAATATGTAAAGAGGACTCACTGGGAATAGTGGCGAAGTACAGCTCCTCCTCGTATCGGGCGTCGTCTGAAAAAGAGAGCATTGTAAGATAAAGTCAAATTGATAACATTACACTTATTACATTTACAGTTGACTAATTGCATTCACGGATAACAGCATGTTTATCTAAATGCGGAAGCGGGCAGTGACCGCTGGTATTATGTAAATATTACCCAATACGGATGAGCCAGCCTGTTTTATATAAACGTTACAGCGGCTCGGAATATATCAATAATAATGATACGACGAACATGTCTGGTCAGATGAATAATTATGACTTCAGACGATTCAGATTATATAATTACCGGACAATTAACGATAAACGAGTCTCTAAAACAGCCAAATATTCAACAAATGCTTCAGTCATTTGACCAGAGAACAACGGCGACACAATGTGAGACGATGCCCTTTGTGACGTTCTCAGAGTTCACACGCATGACTTGTTTTCCTGGTTAAAACAGCAGCATTTCTCAGCATACTTATATGAAGCGGATAGTTGCACGTTTTGTCACAGGCCTTGCTAGGCAACAATGTTCACATCACTCTCGCTGTGTGCGATAACATAGCGTGTCCCACATACCGTGAGTAAGTACGTGCGTGAAAGTTTCGGGAGACACACAAACTACATGCTGTTCACTGTTCAGCCCAACATCTCGCATGGTATCGCCATGAGAATGTGATAACGTCCCTTTGTGCCGGTACTCGAGGTATGCGGTAGCGGTGGCCTGATTCTGATCGTGGTTATGTGCGCGCTCCGCGCGCAGAGCGCAGTGAGCAGCCCGACCAGTCGGCGGTCAGTTTGTGTGGACATCTCGCCAGCCATGTGTGAGCCGTCCGTCACGATCAGCCGTTAGTATGTGTGTCTGTCCTGTGTATTATACATCGCCCACTCGGCGGAGCAGGGGGCTCATTCATCAGCGGAGGGGAACGGGGAGCAGACGTCCTCTGCCGATACTCACCTTCAGCGCAGTGCGGATGGACACCGTGACTGACGTTCTGCACCACGGCCACGCCCTCGGGCCAGGCGGGCGAGTCGACGGGCGCGCACCGCTGACCGGCCGCCTCCCAGCCGCAGTACGGGTCCTGCAGGCGCACGCAGTCGGCGCAGCGCAACGCCTTGTCGCCGCACCGGTGCAGCGGCAGCGCGCGCACCTCGTCATCGGTGACGACGATCAGGCGCGGCGGCGCGTCCGGCTGGCGCGAGACCAGCAGGTTGGTGATGGCCGCGCCGCTGGCCAGCACCTCGAGCTCCTCGATGAGCACGGGCTCGGCGCGCACCGTGCCGGAGCCAGAGGCGGCGTTCACCGCCTTCAGCACCCGGCCGTTGTCTGACGGAGGAAGAGGGACATCAGGAACCCCAGGCGAGACAGACGGCAGAGGGACGGTTGGGACTGGTTACGGACATCCATCGAAACGGCAGGCAGTGATGACAGCTGGTTGGTAAGCGTAACATAGCTGCCACGGCACTCCGTCAGCAACAGCTCACAGTATCTCACTACCCATGAACAGTAGTGCACAGTAGACTGAACACATTGAATGCCATTTGCAGTAACTGCACACAGCGGCAGCCACTAATGCCGGCTCGGCTCTGCAGCACCCTGCCGCGTACGTGACACCAAAACACTATCACGCCGCTCAAGATAGCGTCTAAATCTGGACGGTGCATTATTTCTGTCGCCGCACCTGGCAGTGGCCGAGGCCGGCTAGCGCTGCGGGAAGGGGACATGTAGCAGCGCGGCTGCAGCACACTTGGAACAACCGTCCACCCCGCAACGGCGCGGGGACCGCCCCCTGCACGTGTCCCGCGGGTTAACGCCGGAGCTAGCGGAGCGTGTGTTGGTGGGAAGGCACGACCGCTGACCGCAATTCCCACGGTGGTTATGAGCTGAAGACAGTCGGAGATCTATCCCACTGATGTCTGCCGGGTATCTCCGGTTACAGAGCAGCCCACAGACCCCAGGACAGTGTCCGAGCGCTCACCTGTTCCGATGAAGAGCACATCGTAGAGTGTTCCGTCGGCAGCCCGCACCTGCGGGTCCACTGCGATCTTGGTGAAGCGGTGCCGCAGGCTGGTGCGCGCCAGCAGCGGCCGGCCGTGCAGCGACGGCACGGCGCCGTCCATCAGCGGGTGCGACTGGATGAAGTTGAGGTGCGCGTCCGACAGCTGGCGAGAGTCGTTGACGCACAGGCCCGGACGCGGACTGGGTACCTGCGAGTTCTTGAGCGGTAGCCAGTTGGAGTTCATGTCCTCCTGGTGCTTGAAGGCGCCGGCGAACGTGTCGACCAGGTCGGTCATGCGGAAGGCGCAGATGGCCGAGCCGGGGATGCTGTTGACGGGCGTGGTGAAGACGGCGTAGAGCACCTCCTCGGGTCGGCCGCCGTACACGCCGCTTTGCACCGTCGAAATCGACTCTGACGACGAACAAGGGGACACGGAGCGGTCAGTCATGGAGTCGGACGGCCCGCGCCGCTCAGGAGGCACCGAAGGGTCACATGTCACCTACCGGTATCTCGGATGGCGTCAATGTTTACCCGGGGGCTCCGTGTGATGCCCAACACATTGCCGCAGACTCACCCCCTCCCCGCCGGTATTTAGCGCACTGCCGACCATCTCTGCTCGGCACCGAGGTGACGCCGACTGCAGAGGTGAAAATAAACACGACGCTAACGAGTGAGTGCCACGAGAGCTCCACTGGCGCCAGCCGTCAGCCCCTCTGTCGGGCGTCTCACAGCGAGCGCATACCGGAGAACGGATGGGTATTTAATTTAGCAGGCTCGTCCTCCCGTCCAGACGACTTAGCAGAAGAGGCTGCAGCCCATGGGAGCTTTAGTTCTGAGCGAGTCCCGACATAACGGCCCCGTGTGCTCGTTTCCCACGGAGTGTAAGACTTTTCTGGCGGTCGCGCGGAACTCTATTTCCTCTTAGGAAGACGAGGAACAGGAAGATGGTTTTATGGGGCCGCAATTGTCCCGCTCGGACCGGGTCGCTGATGTGATCACCGGGACAGAGCGGACCCGCTTTGCTGGGTCGCTGCCTGACGGGGCTCCATGAGTCGCAGCTGTTAAATTATTCATTGTCCTTTATTGATGCATTACTCACTGCCCGCACGCTCGGGACGAAACTTTACGCCAAAAGTTTGGACGGCTGAATGCAAATTTAACGCCGACTCCAATGCGGTTTTAAAAGGCCGGTGATAAGACAAAGTGCATGGAGGCCGACTCAGCGAGACGGCAGATGGGCTAGAACGGTGATGCTGATGGAAATTCGCTGCGGCGCGCTCAATGCCCAGTTGCCACACGACGATGGTGACATCGCAACTTCAGCCGTTATTGATCTGCTTGGAGAGCCTACGAGCGTGTTACATAAACGGATGTTGATGAGATGGTCTTGATCACAAAAACATCAGCAATAACTGCGGTTCGCAACGCTTATAGCTTCATAACTTAGGTTACCTATTGATAGAAATGGTCATCACGGAACATCATTTAGGACATAGTTCTTGTAATAATGAGAAGAAATGATCGTTTCTTAACATTGATGTGAATTAAATCAGCAATAACATACTGACTAGATGTCGGAACAACCCCTTTTCTAAAATGTGTATGGCAGTTTTGATATCAGTATTCCATTACATCCATTCAATTACCTTACATAAGCATCATGACCACCAGCATTGAGCCCCTAATGATACCTTGCAAGTCTAGCACTGCGGGCCGGTCCCCATTTTCCTCTGATGCTAATCAAGACCGGTCACGACAAACTGTAGAATGGCTCCACTCACGGATTTCGTCGAAGTAGAAGGGATAGTCCCCCGGGATCGAGCAGTTGAGCCGCGACTTCAGGAATGACGTCCAGCTGTACCTGTGCTTGTACGAGCCGCCCTGGTCCTTCTTGCAGACGCGAGCCACGCGGGAGTAGACCCTCTGTGGAGAAGGCACATGGCAGGGTGATCACGTGATCAAATGGTCAGCGTTATAAGGCGGGACTAGCAGCAAGATCTTTGCGCCGGTCGGCCGCCGCACGTGACCTGGTCTCTAATGCACATCAGTCGTGACAGGCGAGGCTGAATGTGAGTCAGTAACGTGAGACGGTGTGACAAGTCTCTGACGGACGGCTATTTTTGGGCAGATGGCTGCAGGGCTGACCGGTTCGTGTTGGGTAATCCGTGCCTCGGCTCGTGACGGGTGACCGGTGACAGGTGGGCAGACGGGCGAGCGAGCGTGGCAACCGTGCAGTGGTGGACGGGCCCGTCCGTGGCCCGTCCTGTCCCCGCCCCGTCCTGTCCCAGTCCCGTCCTGTCCCCCTTGTGTCCGTCCTCTCCTGTGACCGTCCCGTTCCGTTCAGTCAGTCCAGTCATATTTCTGACCCGTTTCGTCCATTCCGTCCTATATCTGTCTCGCCCATAGGTCCCTTCACTTTGTAACCCAGTCACATCGGAACCGTTGACACGAACGCACCCGCCTGTCAGCTCGGCATCACAAAAAACGACTGTGAACGACCTGTGATTGATTCAACTTCTATTTGAGCGTGCCGTGTTGAGACTGACAGCCGATGGAAGCGTTCGGTTTTCGACAGAAGTTGCGCTGAGCGCAGCGCTTGAGCTCCTTTATGGGCAGACCAAGGGCGGGCGCTACAAGCCTGGCCGGTGGAGTACATGCCTGCCTGGCCGCGATTCCGGAATTTCAGCAATGTCGGGTCCGGTACCATCACGTGACCCATCCCCACATGTGCCGGCAGGGACTTTGGCGAAGTGGGGTGCATTTTTATGGAGCCAGGCTGCTGCTGGCACGGGCAGGGCGGACCGTATGCATACTGCAGGCAGGCAACGGCTGCCGTGCCTCCTGACATGACCACAAATTCGGACATACCTTTCCGCAGTTGATGTACTCGACGGCCGTCTCTCGGAAGAAGAAGTACACGTGGTCTCCGTACTCCATCGAACCCACGAAACTCGGAGCTGAAAACGAACAGGACATGGGCTCAACCATCACGCCAGCGGACATGGCGCTCGATACGAACGCAAAAGGCGACCACCGCGAGCATTGTTTCCGAGTTTTGTGGTCGCAGTATCCAGCTGCTCCTCACGCCAACCAGCCGGGCGCAAAAAAGCCCCGCCGTTCACTTTCATAACACATAGTTGGCCTATGTACGGAGCCAAATACAACAGCATTTTGCGACTGGCCGAGTGTGCGTCCTTGGCGGGCTGGTCGGAGTCGAGTCCGCCTGTCGACGGCTGGGAGGAAAACAGGACGGCACGGCGGCCGCCATTGTCGGTGCCGCATCACGTCATCCGCGTCAACACGTCATCCACGTCATCACACGGCGGGAAAACGGCTGGCGGGGGTAGGAGACGGCCTCGCTAGTAGGTAATCTCTAACACACGGACGGCTGGAAGGATCGTGAGCCGCATTGTCTCTGTCCAGAGCGTATACGTGCTATGCAATATGCAGTTACAAGCGCCGCATTTTGACGGTCTCCATCAAATGTAAGTAATTGCACAAGCTTTGTGGTTCGTGAGTTAATTAAAACAAGTTTCAAATACAGTTAAGCACTGATTTTGCATAATGCAATGATAAATATGAGAGATAATACAGGTATGTTGAATCAATTGAAATCCTCGTAATTGTTGCGACTGAGCGTGTCACAGCAATACACGTGATTCCCAGTCCGGTTCCGAGGCTTAGTCAAATGGAATGTCCGACACAGCGCGCTGCGGATCCGAAGACAATGCCGATCAAACTACCACGCCGTGCCGGCGAGCGACACAAACCGAGATGATGAAGTTGTCCGATCGACAGCCTGCGCGGCCGGAATTAGTGGATGGCGACATCCGCTGTCACGTGTCGGTCGGCCGGGTCGAGAGGACGGACAGCAGCCGCGCACCTGAGACGGAGCGCTACTTACGACCGGCCTCCGCCGCTCGCACCGGCAGGTGGCGGCTCCCACCGTATTTCCCGCTCCTCTGCGATATTACAGCGAAATTGTGTGGCGAGTTCCGAGAGTTACCGTCCTTAGACATTAGACCGCCGCCAACGGCTCGCACCGTCTCCCCAGGTCTGCATGTGGCCCCTGCCCCAGTCGCACAAAGCCGTCGACGATCATCTACCACGATCAATGTCGATCGTCCTTTGTCGCGGTCCGATGAAATGACAATGGACAAAAATAAATCGCGAGTGACGCTGGCGTCAATACACGCATTACGTGTGAATACGGTGGGCGTTGGAGGCGGCGGCGGACGACTATCCGTCATCGGTAATAGTAGCCGAGCTCGCCCGTCGGGGTAGCTCCGCCTGGGGGCTGGCAGACACTGTTTACCCCTACTGAGCCCGATATAGCCACGCCGGCTACCGTCAGCCGTTTACACGGACGGGAGTGTAAACAGGCGGCAGACACCCGCACCTTCCGCCGACCGCCAGAGCCGCCTCCCATCCCGCCCCGCCTCCGCCCTCGGGAACGCCAGCAGCGCTAAACGGAAGAAAATGGATACGCTAAAGATGTGTTAATGAAAAATGCATGACAAATGGCTCAACTTATGCTTAAATGAAAAAGTAGCAAAACATGTCCATCGAAAATGGAAATTAAGACAAATTGCAAGGTTGATCAGCGAACTGCAAAAGAAAAAGGAAGGATCGTTTTAGTGAAGTTCAGGATCATTTTGGACTGCCGACTGAGTGGCCGCAGCAGACAAACGTTCGGCGATCACCGCAGTCGACTAAAGCAACATGGCATGACCGTGGTGAAAGGCCTGTTTTATTCACTTCAATAGACGGCCGTTTATGCTGCAGCGGCCTCCAACGAGCGCGGCGGCGCAGCGATGAATAGAAGTGGCGCGTCGCAGTGGCGTTTTTCACAGGGCGGTCAGCGTCGGAATGTGGGGCCGGCTGATGGTGTAATGGCGTCATCGGACCACAGACGGCAAACATCGTCCCTCATCGGCGGCACTTAGTTAATCACTCGCTCGGACGAGCTCCATATGGCATGCCGCGGTGGCGCGGACCAAGCAGGGGAGGGTTTCAATCTTGCCGAGCGATGAGTGTTTGTGGTACTGTGGTGGTGTAGTAGCGACTGAACTGCAGACCATAGACAAGACACTGTCCCAGTGTAACGGATCGTGACCCTGATCCCAGCCGGCTAAATCGGCTTATAACGGTCTTTCCTCTGCGGTGAGATCTCATATCCTTTGCGCCTTTGAAAAGGCAAAAGCTGATGTCAAAGTCGGGACAAATGAATTCGGGTATAGCAGTAAACAGATACAACTAGCCCAATGCACTCAGTATTGTTGCGCGCAATCATACACAAATTGCAAATCAAATTTTCAGGTGCAATAACGTCAGAAGAACGGTTCCGATTCGGCACAAAGGCAGAGCGTCAGTAGCGAATCATCGTTGACGTCACCCCGTCCATAACTGTAAAAGTGTAAACGGTGATGGCGATCAGTACTGTGAAGATGCCCCTCGTCAAGCCCTCTTAGACGGTCCGCATGATATACCACACCCTATCCACGTGCCGTCCCACGGGTCACGGGCGGCCGGCACCGTGGCACGTGCCTCCGCCGCCGTCCTTTGAAGTGGGGCACGTGCATGGGACGGCTCCTACCGATGACCTTCTACTGTTCTATGTACCTCAGCCGATTTAGCCGGCAGACACACGTTCTGGGTAAACCCGAGACTGGACTGACCATGAACGGTACGACGGTACGAAGGTGAACGGTGGATGTGAACATAAAATCGTGGTGTGAACGGTGAACGGTGGATGGTAGGCGGTTAGATAATAAATGGTGACGGAATACGGCAGAGGTAGATGGCAGACGGTGTGATGGTAGACGGTAAACGGTTAGATAGTAGATGGTAGATGGTAGACGGTGGACGGTAGAAGGTAGACGGCAAGATAGAAGATGGTAGAGGTAGACGGTAAAGGGAGCTTTATCTGGAGCATCCGACATATTTATCGCTAAGCATTCGTTATCGCGCAGTTTCGCTCGACCGAAAAGACCATAACACTATAACAGTAAACCAAACGCCGTATCAGCGCCACCCGCCCTTAACTTCACTATATCTCTACTGCGACCTTTCATGTGGGAAGGCTAAGAAGAATGTGGGCCATGATTGCATCTGGCTCGAATAAGCCCGTGGGAATGTTCCACTTTAGGAGCGTATGAGCCATTACATCCTCTAATTTATGGGCTCATTTCCCCAGTTCATTTCTGGTGATAAATCTGTTTGTGTGGATGGTCGGTGGCCGCGCAGGTATTCTGTTGCCGGACTCGGTTTGTTGGGCCCGTTATTTACTGCAGCTGCTGGCACATCACGGCACTGGACGGTACACGGGTACAGTGGTACACGAGTACAGAGGGTACTGGGGTACAGTGGTACACGAGCACAGACGGTACGGGGCTATAGCGGTACACGGGTATCACCGGCACGTATGCCCCAAGAGGCCGGCGTAGATGGTGTGCACTCCTACGCGACATTTTTGCATGTGCTATATGCATTCATGCAAGGGCGTGTGTAGGTGGGCAGTGGGCAGTGCGCGACCTGATCCATATCGCCGGAAACCTCAGCTCCTTTTTAGGAATCCCCACTGTGCGTGCCGTGCAAAATGGGTATCGATACGCCTCTGTAAAAACCTTGCACCGAAAATTTACCCTCCAGCTGCTTCAGTGGATGCGTGCAGCTTGTGGAGGGGAATTTGGCTATTCATCAGCATTCCCAGAGCCGAGCAGTGCCGGGGGACGCCACCGAGGCAGTTCCGGACATTCGCGTGTGCGGGTCGTCTGAGCGGTAAAATGCGCAGCATGCCTGCCATTCTGATGGTCGACACGACACAGGGTTTTTGCGCAGCCCCCGGCCCCCGCGGTGGACTCCAGACGTCATCGCGAGCGCCGCCGACGACGAGCGCCGCTCGGGCCGCATCGGCGCTCGAATCCGTGATGGGGATCAGGCCGACATACCGGCGCGCCGCCAGTTCCGACGAATCGCCAGGTAAATCTGGCGCGCTCAGGTGCTAATACACACGGCACAACAAATCAGTCGCACGTCGATTCACGCCAGCGAGGGAAAAAACTCGGCGAGTCGTGTCAAGCGGAGGCGTGAACATTGATGCCGGTGCAACAAATCGATGTCGACGGCGTTGGTCGATGAAGCGACAGTGCAGTCTGCTGGTCACATGTTGACTATGACCGTAGGTCCAGGTGCGAGGTGCTCCATAAATTATGACCTTCATAAATTGCTCGGTGGGTTCTCTGGGACAGGACGATTATTGGTGACGTGATGTAGGCATGCAGAGGAGCCGTTATTATATACGTGCAAGATTAAGAAACAGGTGATTTGTGTTGATATACACCATAGACTGGGCTTACCATTGAGTTGCTTGAGCTCCGACTGTTCGGTGCGCAGCGGATGGCGATAGATGAGTGGATCGGAGCCGGCAAAATCGGCCACCGTGCCAGAAAACAGCTCACCGTCTGAAACGTGCACAAATGATCCGTCAGAACGCAAAGCAGCAGCCACTTGAGCATAGCCTCAGAGCAACGATTGCAATCGTAGCTCTGAGGTTGCAATCATAGCCCCTTAGCTGAAAGCCATCGTAAGTCGTAAACATTAGCTACCTACCAGTCAAAAAGAACAAACGAAAGTAAAAACCAACAGCTCAATCACGAAACAAATGATGATAATAGCGAGAAAGGCCGACGCTTTGCGCAACAGAGCCGATCAACAACGCAAGTGGCCGCATGCCTCTGTGTCCATCGCTCTCGAGCGCCGTGCCGCAATGACATGAGCATGGCTTGCAGATCCGCGGCGGGATACCGAGGGGCCCGGCGACTCAGATTAGCGCTTATTGCGCCGCGGAGAGAAAGTGTCTCTGAGAGAGGTGAACCGGGAGTTGAGTCGGTGTCTTTGGAGAGCCGGCTGGCGACACTGGCCGAGTCTCCAGGGTCAAAGATAGAGACACGGGGGAGGGGGAGGGGGAGGGGGAGGGGGAGGGGGAGGGGGAGGGAGAGGGAGAGGGAGAAGGAGAGGGAGAGGGAGAGGGAGAGGGAGAGGGAGAGGGAGAGGGAGAGGGAGAGGGAGAGGGAGAGGGAGAGGGAGAGGGAGAGGAAGAGGGAGAGGGAGAGGGAGAGGGAGAGGGAGAGGGAGAGGGAGAGGGAGAGGGAGAGGGAGAGGGAGAGGGAGAGGGAGAGGGGGAGGGAGAGAGAGAGAGAGAGAGAGAGAGAGAGAGGAGAGAGAGAGAGAGAGAGAGAGAGAGAGAGAGAGGAGAGAGAGAGAGAGAGAGAGAGAGAGAGAGAGAGAGAGAGAGAGAGAGAGAGAGAGAGAGAGAGAGAGTGTGTGTGAGTGTGTGTGGAACTTACCGACAAATGTGACGGTGCTGTTGTGTTTTGGACTGTACGGACAGATGCCTCGAGCGTCCCGCTCTGTGCCGTCGGGAACGTAACCCAGCTCCTGGAGAGATACAGCATCGTTAGTACCGGACCGGGGTAGTTAAGGGCACACAGGTAGACTAACAGAGACAAATATAAACCCTGCATGTCACACTGCTACACTCACACTGACACATTCTCAGCGCTAGCAGAAGTGAAAACAGTACGCTGAAGCGGCATGGATCGCCCGTATAACGCCGGTATCTCATCTCCGCCGAACCGAACCGGCCCCCGGGGACTGGCATGCCTCCGTACGCAGAAGTGCCCCAAACTGAGGCCCACAGAGACGCGGTTTGCAGCTGGGAGAGTAAACACGGCTCGTGCTATCTGCGAGGTCAGACATTGGCCTCCGCTGCCGCGCCACGAGCGGGAGGCCGCATGGAGCCAACCCACTGCGGTCACCAGTGGACCGACAACCGTGCACCCAGACACACTAGGGCATTAAAGTAAATATGAAAAGTACTAAATACTGATTTATTGATACTGAATAATCAAAACGCGGATCGACGGATGTAGTAAACGATAGCGAGATGATGCCACGTCATTATATTCTATAGCAGCCCAAACACATACCGGGTTCTTTTTATAGTTGCGGCATCGCGGCTTGTAGGAGTTGGTGCCACACACGAACAGCTCTTCGTCTCCCCGCTTGGCCAGCACACGGATGTAGTTGTGGCACGCCTCCTGCAGGGTGAAAACAAGAGCGGAGAAGCGTGAAACACAATACACAGCAAAGTGGACTTTCAAAAATTCACGAGACATATAGAAGCAGCAGCTCGTGTGTCTATATGTCAGCGATACATCAGGCACGTCGGCATGAGGCCACACACATGACGTGGTCGATACAATACGGCAAACGAGCACACAACCGAACACTATAGAAGGTGCTGACGTACAATGCAGGGCTCAATGTCCCGCTGCCATGTGGTGCAGCGAACCAACAATGTGTCGAAACAAAGCCTGCCGTCGCCGTGAATGGTATCGTTTGTCCAGCGACACTGACACGCCGCTAGTGACACTGACACGCACGCTGGCCTGCTGCGGCACTGGCCGCCCGCTGTGCCGCAGTGTTGTGCCTAATATCGTCAGTGGCTGCAGCAGGCCAGGAGTATTGACACGCGGTCATGAAGAGCGGGGCTGAACGAGAGGGTATAAGAGCTGCAGAGGAATCGGGCAGTATGCAATGTGGAGACCCAGCAAGGGATCAAGAGACTGGAGGCCCAGAGAATTAAGAATGCGGTCAGGGAGCCAATTCGGAAGGAAAGGGAGCTGGGGAGCTCAAAAGGTCACTGCCAGGGTCCATGGCAGCTCGGTTTAGGATCTGTATGTCTGTTTTAGTAGAGCCTGCCAGTACTCCGATCACTCGAAGACTGCACGCTCAACACGCAGACTTGGCCCAATAGCCGGCTGGTAAACAGACAGGACGCTATTTCCGGACACACTGAGACCGCAACAGGGCACGATCTCGACAAACCTGGACCCCTGGCCCTTCAGATGGACGACTTCACGAGGTTTTACTGCAGGCGCAGCAGCATACACAGCAGCAGACCTGATCAATAGAGCACGGAGTGACTGACCGACCTGCCCCAGAGCCCGACCTGGCGCAGTGCCGACCTCCCATGGCGGCTGCAGACTAACAAGAACCGGCAGTAAAGCGGCAGGTAAAGCGGCGCAGGTACGCACCGAGCTGGCGAAGCGGCTCTCCCCCGGCCATTGCCCACGGCCGTCCCCTCCGTAAAGGGGCGTTATTTACGACCCTGTAAAACACCGCTGGCGACGAGGAAATGAAATAACGCACTATGGACCAGTTACGAGCAAAAACGCCGATACTGAGAGGGATCAAACAAAGCCAGAGATGGCGAGGAGTGAGGCGGTGACCTCCAGGACCTCGCAGGCGGCACTACGGATCGGCGGAGCGCGGTGCCGAGCCATGCCGGGGCAGCCGACAGGACGTCCGCTGTGCACAGGATGAGCGGACGCAGCCCGAGCGGACGGTTCCCCTGGACGCGCTGAGAGGACTGCCGCCGGCTCTGGGACCATGGGACCGACGCGATGGTCCGGGAACACCGACCGATCAGAGGGTGAGGACTCACGGACCATCGGTCACAGTGAGCGTGGACTGTGGAGAAAGGTCATTGGCATATCGGCGGAAACACTGACCCCGACCTCCGAGCTCAGAAGGATACAGTTCAAACTTCAAACTCCAGTGGTCACTGCTCGTTTAGATGGTAGAGCATATACGCATTATCGATTGTTTATAGAAAAATGACAAACTGCAGGGATTCAGTGCGTACGGGTGAACTTTTGAGTCGCAGTTAGATGTAGAGGTTAGGGGTCGCGTGATGCATTACCTCGTCGAGTCCCTTCATGATGCAGAGCTGGACGTCCTGTGGATCCGAGTGCCACTCGAGTCGCTCGTCGCGCCGCTCCGTCAGGTCCGTCAGACTGATGTTGAACACGATGTTCCTGTGGGGGAAGACGGCGCTGTGTCAGACATTTTAAGAACTGCTTGTTTTGCGTTTGATGGAACTAAATACATGCAACAGATAGTCCAACACTCACGGGTCTGCAGGAAGGAAACAAAGAAACACGATCTGGCATATACCTATCTTGCTCCGAGGATGTCTATTTGGCTGAGCCAAGGTTTCTAGTTGAGCGCTTTAGCTCAACTAGGCTATCGAGCGCCATATTTGTTAGGACAGATTTACTGGCTCATTCATTATACATCGCCAACAATAAATGCTTGCATATGCGCATTGGGCTTCTGCATGGTATTAGTGTCCCCGAAGATGTGGTCTTGGGGGACTGCAGTCAGGTTACTGACGGGTACTGGTCCGTAGGTCAGGCTGGACCGCGCACGGACGCCGTTCAATTCAGTCCCAAGGGCCCCGACTTAGACGTTGCCCTCGTGTTCTCACCTCAGAAGATCGCTCTAATCATCCAGTCATCCTGGACCCCGAGTTATCCCAATACCTCAGCCCCCTGGGCTAGTCCAGCCCCACGGAACCCTTGGGTAAGTCCAGTCAAGATTACTTCATGTAAGTCCGGCGCCACGCGCCAGGGGCCTGCTCAGGCCGGCGCCGCGCGCGGCCAGTCGCCACGCGAAAAAAGCCGACCGGCTAGCATTGAGCGGGCGCTGAGCGGCGGCACCGCCGGACCGGTTGGACCGGTCCGCCGCTGGTCCGGACCACACCGGTCTCCGGCTGGGGGACCGGTGAGCTGGCCAGAGACCCGACGGAGACGCTCGGACGGCACTGACTGACAGCGGCCGGGCGAGATTCGGGGTCCGACAGCTGATTGATTACACCGGACGCCCAAATGGCAATGAGTAGCGGGCGCCAGTCGGTAGAAGGGCGGCCCAGAAGAGAGAGGCCGCCGCCCACGAGGTCGGGACACGCCCCTGGAGCTGGCCCGAACGCCCCCGGGCGATTACCGCGTGTAACGATGGAGATATGTCAGGTCCGGCGGCCGGCAGTGCTGCAGAGTTATAGCTCCCATCTCAATAATGACTCAGTAGGAAAATTAACAAATACATCAGGCCGGCAATTACTGCGGCGGTGTTCTGCAGTAGATGAAGCACTCAATACAGAAGTGATTACACGTCAACGCTGGTAAACCCGCTGACCCGGTGGTCGACAACATAAGCGTGGTCCTCTGCCTCTGCTCCCCGTATACTCTTGCACAGAGAATGCATGCAAATTGCAACCAAAACATGCATGATGAACGTTGGCAAGAGTCGTGTTATGTGAAGTTATGTTCAAATTAAATCAGCATGAACAAATTAAGTAACAAGGTTCTTGACAAATGAATGAGACGCTGAACAAAGACGTTGAACACACAAAAACGCGCGTTAGTATAGACTTGCCCGGATTGCGCGACAACCCTTCCAAGGATTTTTAAGCGCGGCCGTTTCGGCTTCATATCTCTTTGGATTTTGATCCCCACCCTATATCCCTCCCTCCATCATCCCGCCCTTTCCCATTCCCACCGCCGTGTCTGACGGGAGCGGCTCTGGTCCATCAGTGGCACCAATCAGCGCGCCCAATACCGAGCGGACCGGAAGAGGGCAATCGGACGACCTCTCAGTCCATTGTTCCTTCCTCTCCCCATTCCAGACTGCATCATCACCACCAAACGGTGCGTGCACACGCCACACGCACACGCACATGGTGACACGCAGGGTGATGCTGCGGTGCTCCGGCGGTGCCCGCGTGGGGCTTTGGAACGGAGTCCCATGCCATAGAGCATGCTGCCATGGACGGTCTACTGAGCACCAATGCAGAATGTAGGCCCACGCCAGACGCTGCTCACCGAGCTGGTCCTCCGGCCGACAGCGGGCTCATCTCGTGTTTTCTCGGGCTGGCCCGCTAAGCTCAGTCTTAGCGCCCGGGCTGGGTGCGCCGCTAAAAGCTGGCTCGTGGCGTGCCGCTGTGTATGATAATCCTGGTCGGAGAGGAGTCAGCACGAGATGGCTGAGTGCACCGACCAGTCCGGCCCGACCAGCCTTTGGGCTGTCGTTGTGCGACACATCACTTGATCCCAGTAAGACCGAGACCGAGAGACAGTCGAGAGACCGCCCGCGCGATGACCGAAAAATGAAACCGATGGACAACCGCGGCCCGTGACGGCTGTGGAAGAACCAAGAAGCGACAGATTCATATAGCTTCGACCGAGAGCAATTCGCGTATGACTGAGGGGAAACTGTAGGATAACCCAAGAAGCGATCGATTCATCGAGAAAACCGAAGAACGACAGCTAGTTGACGACAGCTGTCTCAGAAACGTGCCGTTCACACGCGGTACAGCAGACGCGGTGAAGCGTGTCCGGCGGTGACCTCTCGGTGACCCATGCCATCAGGAGCCTCCCGCGGCGCCATTCCGCGTCATACAGAGCCGCTAGACCGCACATTCCACGAGCGCCGCGTGATTACACCGAACAGGTGTTCGATGGAAGCCCGACAGATCCGGGAAGCGTTCAGCACGGCACCTCGTGACTGCTAAGCCGCTATACAAGAAACCGAAGCAAAACAAATAAATAAATGTGGTGAAAACATAGCAGTACGGTGAATGAGGCAAAGTCAGTAAAACGATTATGACGAAACTCACACGAACCATACTTAAAGAAAACTTTAGTATGCATTTTACAATATTTGGTAACATCCATGGTGGATATTGGTTCACCTTTTTATTAGAGTGTTGTTAAGCATTTAAACGTTACACCTGGGGATATTTACACAATCCAGTGTCTGAGCCAGCCATAGACGGCGCCTTCACCGTCCTAAAGCCTCTTACCTGGCGCCGATTAGAAGTGAATTGCCGTCCCGCTCCAGTAATTTGAAGTGATCGTTGTGCGAGAGATTGCCGGAAAACTTCAGAACGCTCTCCTCATCTGAAATCAGACCATCATCGCATTAGTCAAACTTGCATAATAGGCACAATTACCGAAATGTATCGACGCTTTAACAGATTTAAAACGCATTAAACCGGGCATAAATCGCGTTAATAGCGCGCGTTTCATAACACTGGCGTGCGTTCGGCGGCCGCCGGCTGCGTTCAGCGGAGTATATTTACGCCGGTATTTGACGCCAGGACTGTGATTACCGGCGGGGACGGGCAGTGTCCGGCGGTGGGCACCTGCCACGGACACCGGCTAATCAGGTCGGAAAGGCCGGCGAGATGTCAGGAGTGGTCCTGTCCTGGGGGTAGGCGCAGACCTCGACCCAGCCCCTCCTATCGCAGCCGGCGGCAGGACCAGACAGAACGCCGTCAGAAGAGGTCGGCACGGTCATATTTACACAGTGGAATTTAGTCCCTGAAACTCATACACGTCGGCAAATTAACACAGAGAGGCCTTCCTCGAACACATCAACGGGTGTCTGCCTGCCTTTGAATAGAACTAATGGGGCCGGTTCTGTTTTGCATTACAAATGTGGTTTCAATGCATGGGTGGGTATGTTACCAGTTGGATACAGCTGCAGGCTAGACGGATAGATTGCTGGTTAGCCGAGAAGGCGCCCCGCTGTCTACCAGCCCGTCAATGAATGAGAGATGAGCCCTGACGTCGGCCGGCCCCTCCCGGAGGGGGAGGGGATGTCAGCTGTCACCAGGTGTGTGTCACTGTGACAGCGCTGACGTCACCGCTCACCGCGCACGGCTCATGGAGCTGGCAGGGGGCTCTTGTCCAGCACAACAGGCGGGGACGGACCGAGCACCTATACAGGGAGTGGCAGGGTGAGGGGCCGCCGAGGACCAGCCCCGCGGGGCAGCCATCTCACCGGCCGCCCCGTCCCGCCGGCCGCTCTCCGACCCTGACCGGGTTGCAGCCATGGGAACGGGTCCGCCTGACCCGGTTTGGGGTGGCCACGCGGCACCTTTTATGTTGGCGCTCGGCCGCCAATGACGGACCGGCCCAGGTGCCCTCTGATGGCCCGTTCATGGGCCGAGGATAGAGGAGGAAAGGATGGTTTGATGGGCGGTCAGGTGTCCCCTGATAACAGGTTTATTGGTAGCGCTCGCCTTCGCCATGCAGCCAAAAGCGTCTGGTGTCAAAATAGACACCACGACAGACGTGGACACTACCCACGAATCCGGGGAATTCTCACGAGACTTTTCACTTGCAGGCTACACAAAAGCCTTGATTTGTGCACCATGACATGGCCGCGGTTTCTTTATTGCGAGAATAATGGATTGTTTGAACGATTTTGTGTATGTATTAGAAAGCATGCAGTGCACATGCCACCACAGGAATGCAGTAAGTACCGCTGTGCATGAGAATCAGAGCGCGATGTGGGCACCGGTTGGCGTGGGCGACGGCAGTTTTCCTCGGTCCACCGGGCGGCGGCCGGCCGTCTGAATGCATGGCCGAACTGCGGACAGGTCGAGGGCGTGGTGTCTGAAGATGACTGACCACTGACCAGCATGACCAGACTGACGAATTATCTAGGAAATTATATGCGCTCTCTATTAGATGGATAGACAGAAGCTCGATCATTATAAGTCAGCCTCCATTCTAGCAGTGCCGCTCCACTCCGCTCCGCGCTGGTTGGATAGGTCGTGGTGGCAAAGCCAAAGACGATTCATTAGACACGTTGTCATCTTTGATGAAGGACTGGTGGAGATATTATCAGAGTGGTAGGTATGTATAAAAACATCAGGTACCTATTTCCTGACAGCTCAAATGTGGGTAAAACTATTAATAAAGTAACTAATCTTGGGTAAAACTGCCAGCGCAGGGTTTGGGCGTTTCATCTTGCAGGTCTTGCAATTCCGCTACTATTCCGGCTGTCCATTTCGTTAAATGAAATTCCGTGATACCCATAAGAGCGATGAAATTGATAAGGCTGAAGCTGATAAGTACACACGGCTAAGACTGGACCCATTTAACCCTCGCCCCGTTGGGGGGGGGCCATTTTGGCCCCCCCCCCCTGTAGTTTTTCCTGAATAGCAAGAAAACGGCGGCGCGCAGCGCCGCCAAATTTTCAGTACCTTCCCGGGCATCAATTTGACACCTTCACACCAAATTTCAAGTCTTAGGTCACCTTAGGTCAGGAGTTATTGAGGTCAAACTGAGGTCATGTTCGAGCAAAAATGAGCAAAAAACATGCAATCTTGAAACGCTCACCAAATCTACAGTTATCAAGCAATTTCAAAGTTCTTTATATGGTCTAGTAGACAAAAAGCGGCGCTACAAAACTGCTATCTCGGATTTTCAAAATTTTTGGTTTTTGACCCAAAAAAATTCAAAAAATTGATTTTTTTAGAAAAACTTTGAAAAAATCCAAAAATTTTCCGAATTTCGAAAAAAACCGGAATATATGTGATAGTCCCAGCGCCCTTCTATATACATACCAAATTTCAGATCGATATCTCGTTTTTTGGCCAAGTTATAGCGAAAAAACTGTTCAAAAACAATGACGTCAAATTTTTGAACTCAATTTTTAGCAATTCTAGACCACGTACGGCAAAACAAAGACCACCATTGAACTCCCCGTGACGAGCTGCATCGATTCGATACCCATTTTATGCAAAAATATTAACTTTGAAATTTGACCTAATTTGACCTGACCTTGACCTGACCTTGACCTGACCTTGACCAAAACGTGATCTAAGCTGGCCCCAAAGGCTGCCTGACCCATATAATCGCATTTATCATGTAAAATGGACCATAAAACATGTATCACACGACACTTTCATATTGTGACCCCCCCGTGACCTGACCTCTGTGACCTGACCTGGTATCAGTGACCTCAAATAGCAAAATATGTGTTTGAAGAACATTTCCCCATCGATGATTTTCAATGAAATGCATTTTACTCGATTTTACAACGCATTTCTTGAAGTGCCTGTAAACGGTGAAAATTGGACCTTTGACCTGACCTGTGACGTCATCGGTTTGACCTAGGTCGATAAAATTGGGTCACAAGGTAGTTCCCCGTTGGGGCTATCCAACGCCGTTTACCGCTTGTCGCTATGTTGCGTGGTTCTCGAGATCTTAGGGGGGGGGGGGCCAAAATGGCCCCCCCCCCCCACCGGGCGCGTTGCTCGGCAG
This sequence comes from Amphibalanus amphitrite, assembly GCF_019059575.1. Classification (NCBI taxonomy): domain Eukaryota; kingdom Metazoa; phylum Arthropoda; class Thecostraca; order Balanomorpha; family Balanidae; genus Amphibalanus; species Amphibalanus amphitrite. Next base: position 64,659 of record NW_024883194.1, read on the forward strand.
AGCCCAACGGGGCGCGGGTTAACAAGCTAGGCGGTGGAAGATCATTAATATCACACAAGTTATGGTACGACCAAGACTCGCTCAAATGAAGCCGTACAAGCAAGTTAATGGCCCCGTTATCTCGACAGCATCTGGACAAGTATCAACAAGGTTTCTGGCGCCACTATCTTAAACCAATAAGGTTATCTTTAAACGCGAGAATGGTACAGTTATGGAACATTGGTCGGGAGAAAAATGACCTGCACGTGATGGCGGCCTGAAGTTACGCACGTTAAAATCCATTCCCGAGGTTAGTATTTTATCGAATAATGGGCCGCTGGACACTTCACTCCATCAGCGCCTATCACAGCTGCTGTACTGCCGGTGGCTATATCGATGTATTGGCAACATATGGTGGTCATGTAGCGTAAATAGGTGTAATTAAAGGCATACACCATAAATGAACCAGAGCCAAGGGACGAGTTATGACCTTGACACACATCCACACAACCTTAATCGTCCGAGCTGTGAATAGCTTCTGCGGTAGTCGAGCTGCCGCAAATAGTTTCACCTTCCATTCCCTCTTATTAGTTTATTTTCCGTTCCTTTGCATGCAGTTTCCTTTTCTGTGATGGACTTTAGAGGGTCCTAATCGCGTAGCCCGTAATGTCATTTCGATCAGGATGGCTCGCTCTGATCAGGCCGTTTCGGTCAAGTCAGCCCCAGTCGGACCCGGTTGCCGACCGTGCCTTCCATGAGCAGGGGGCCGGCCGGGCGGCCCGCCGCCGTAGTCAAAGCGGCCCGTCTGTTTATTTGGGTAGTCGATGCCGACGGCGGAGGGCTGCGTTGGCACGGGCCGGGCGAACCTCCATTAGCCTCCGCCGGCAGCCGAGGTCGCGAGGTCACGGGCGGGGGCACGGACTGGGGTCAGACCTTGCCCCAGACGTCAGATCAGCGCGGAGTGATTGCCTCCCGTGGGCCCCGGCCGCCCCGCAGCCGGAGGTTTTCCGGAAGAGGGCCGTACGTTGGACATACTGATACTCAGCGGGGAGTCGTGCATGTCATGGCACGGTGACCGACGAGACGAGTCGCAGAACCCTACCAGAGGAGTCCCAGTAACCCTCTAACAGCGTAGCGGCGTGACTGCGGTCCGTCGAAATGACTCAATAAGCGTCGTGGCGCAGTGTCGGCTGCGGGGGAGCCGTGGTGCGAGGTCGGACTGTCCTTCATTCATCGGAAGCCGGTACTGCAGTCATGCTGAACTCAAAGAGCCAATCGGTTGACCTCGAGTGACCTCGAAGCAAGCCTTGAAGTTGAACGCACTAAAGTTTGTACGCCGCTGGGCAGCCTATTCAGCACCGGCTCAATCAATGCAGAGTGTTTGAGCCGAACGGTAGTCCAGGGCTCCCTCCGGTGGAAGTAAACGGCAAATGATTGATCTTTGGATTGAAGCAGGTACGATCTTACACTTCAATCACCATGTCAGGGACTCGGGTAGCAAAAGAGAGTATAACTCAGGCAGCAATAGAGCGCAGTTCGGGTTTACAGGCCTGAGCGGCAATCTGGGTCGCGCCCCAGTCCCGGCAGGTTCGTCCAAATAATCACCTTCCTCCTTCAGTCGGGCACCGATCAGCCGTGCAGCTGTCTACACCAGCACAGCCGAGGTCGAGCTGTCAGGAAGATGGACGTGAAATAACTAAATATACGTGTCTGACGGTGAATCAATGTAGATCAGTGTGTTCAACCACACACCAGACTCGCCGACAGGAATTATGACGAAACGCGCCCACCGGGACGGCCTAATGATGACGTGCGGCGACGGACAGATAGAACGGCGGTCTCAGCAGGAGGTACCGGGTACCGGCGGCCTGGCCCGGAACACGGCACACCTCTGGGGCTCCCGGGCCGCGATCCCTATCTGTCTAATGGTGGCCTGGTGTCGGCAGGAGCTCCGCACACAGCCTCTCACTGCTCCCTCGGCGAGGAACACTCGCGTTGCGTCAGTGAAAACTATCACTACCGCTCCGAGGGTTACGTCAGCTATCGGCAAATCTGAGAAATCTGGTACTTGGCAGTGCAGGTGGGCAGCTTCTCGCCGGGGCTATGTTTGTCGGAAGGGCTATGTTTGGATAAATCTGCTATGGCAGTGGCGATCTGCCGAATCAGCAGCGGTTAGAGAGGCTGTGGTAGCGGGAATCCGGCGAAAATGTCCATAGGATTGGTTCCCATTACTCCGCACTGTTCATCCCTTTATTTAGCACAAGCAGTTGTTATTTGCAAGCCTCACAAGTAGTCCGTTTTCTGCCTCGCTCATGGCCTGTCGAGACGTTAGCGGGTCCACTCGTACCGCCCTTAGAGCTCCCTGTGTCCGTTTCTGGCGACCGCTCCTCAGATTGTGGCGATCACATCGGTGCAGAACCGACAGGCGGTGGACAGGTTCTGATCGTTGTGTGCCCGCCGCCCGCTGCTGCTGGCTGACTCACGAGCCATATCGAGCGGCAGGCCCGTCAGAGGGGTTAGTCAGACTCACGAGGGCACGAACCCCCACTGGATCACGGTCCGCCCCTACCGACATGCGGCGAATCGATAGGAACGGGCGCCGGCGGCGGCAGTTGACTGGTCGTGTCGGGACCCCCGCGGGGCCCCTGACGACCCCCTGGACTGCACCCCCCCCCCGCTCCCGTAACGGAGGGGTGCAGACAAATGGACCAATCGACCGGCTCCATAGCGGACACGCCCCTAAACATAGCCAAATGGACAAACTTCCGGGAACAGTGAACCTCTGTCGGGAGTTAAAATGAGTTACATTCACGTTATGCAGTAAATCAGAGCTGCCTAAAGGGTGATAATTAAAAGTTGCTTTAGCAAAATTACATCTCGTAAACGGGCTTTTTAGCGAAGTTTGTTACAAGACGATCGCATCTAAACTGTCACCGTGTTCACTTCTATACACTTTTCTACTCTTACAGACTACAGTACAGGGGTGAGCGCTTACAAGGACAGACAGCACAGCTTCGTGACCTGGGCTCCACCGTCCGGTCAGCTGCCCAACAAAGACCTCCTCGTGGCGTTAAGTGGCCGGGACCGCCACGCAAAGCGCCACTCCCCGACAATTACCGGTCGGTGTTCCGGCCACCAACGGCACGTTCTGCGGTCCACTTTGATGGGCTATAATTGGAGGATTGGGACCAGCCATCGGTCGCTGGTCATTGGCCATCGGTTGTCGGTTATTGGTCAATTGTCAATAGAAGTTGTTATCAGATGTGATTTATACAAGAGGTGACCGGAACATTGGTCTTCGCTGTTGTCTTAATGGCGGAACTATTAAAATTCATGCATGGCTGCCATAAAATGTGTGTGATGCAAAGTCACATATCGCCATGGAAACAAACAGAAAGTTTTTTTTTTGTTAGCGAGAAGCCAGCCTCCCCGAGATGCCGACTTGGCTGTCCCGAGTTTTGGCAGTCTGGACGGGCCACTGGTTCAGCAGGTGCTGACACAGCCCAACCCGAGTCTCCTAACTATCGTGGTAGTTAGCCGGCGTCAACCTCGAGCAATCCGAGCGTTGATAGGAGGTGGTCTTCTCTCTCCATCCGCCACCCACCAGCCGACGAGGCGGGAGCGCTGCAAGTTACCCAACAAACGAGCTGGGAGCACTGCGCCCGTCAGCCGCCGGCGCAGCGGGCACTGGTCTGTATTTTACCGGCCGCTGGGCGCCGCAGCTAGCCGGTCTGGATGGCTCCTGACCCTGCCCTGCCCTGCCCTGGCCCTGCCCGGTCTCAGGACCGGTGGCGCATTGGAGGCAGCTCACTAGATCAGCATGCTAATCATGTTTGGTCTGCGCCCCGGCACGTGCATACGAAGTAACGCGAGCACGTGTGAAAACGTGACCTGCACGTGAAGTCGGCGGAGGATAATTGGGCCGCGGCGGACCGCGCTGGCGACCGGCGGTCCGTTTGTGAAGGTGCCACACCGGCTGCACGCTGTGCGACCGTGCAGTATGGTCTAGAAGGGGAGGGTACGGCCATGCAGTATGGCTGGAAAGGGGCTGGTATAATCCCACAGCACGGTCGGATACGAATGGCTACAAGGTGAAGTATGACCGAAAATGGGAGACGGGGGGGGGGGGGGGGGCTGTAGTATGGCCATCAGCAGGGGTGCAAAATAATTAGAGGAGGCGTAATTTCTGGCATAGAGTGGATGATGAACAGACCTGCAGTGCTTTCCCCAGCTGCAACACCAAACCAACAGAGGTGAAAGAGTCACAAATTTACACAAACCGTGGAACACGCGACAGCCATGGGCACCTGAAGGTGTTTGTCTGTGTCAAGCCTGATTCATGTCTTAATCGCTACGTCTGCCGAAAAGCTCATTCTAAAGTTGTTATGCTGAGTCGCCACCTTTCCACACCAAACTGCGTCATAAAGCATTTGGAATTGTATTGCAAGAGGTCGCATCCAATATTCATGTCTTTGAATCCAAAATGAGGCATCCATCATGCGCCTTAGCGCTTATTCCCCATGCAGCTGGCTTCAAAGCGTGCAGGTGCTCTCCACCGGCTTATGGCGCGGGCCGTTCTGAGCCGACTGGGACGGCTGGTCGGCGCAGCCATTGTGACATGGATACAGGCGGCCCGCGACTGGCTGGCCCTTAAATGTCGCTGGGCCAGAACCCGCTCGGGAGCTGAGCGGTGCCCAGACTCTGAATAAGCCCACCACAGTGTGCGGAGGCCCGCTGAAGAGCGCCTTTGGCACATGTGTCGATACCGCCGTCGCTCACCTATCCCACCGTCCGGCGTGAGAAGAGGGAGGGAGGGAGGAGGGTAGTCGGACCGGTGTCCCCGACTCCCCGGAGACCCCAGCCGCGCCCTGTCAGCTCTGCACACCTGATCCTCCGTGGAAAAACCGCCGGTGACTGATAGCTGGGGCTCAGTGCCCGCCCAGGACGGCTTTGTGGACGGATAACATGGCAGTGGTAACCACAGCGTCTGTGTAGAGAGGCCGACACAAACTGAGGGTGACTGAGAGCCAAGCAGATGAAAGACGGGACGGAGACGGACAGAGACGGGACAGAGACGGACGGAGACGGACAGAGACGGAATGGACACTGGTGACAGGCACGGAATCCGACGCGATGGATAAATATCTATGTCTGATTCAGTCTCGTCTCCTCTGCGCCCGTGTCGCTTTTACCTCTGCCCGTTTACAGCACCGTTGAACAAACAGTCATCAGGGTCAGAGCGGGCATACAAATACCGTATAGGTGGTTCGCTGGAACGACAAGGTCACAACCATCGGCTCAAGCACCGGTAGATGGTTAGAAGCGCACGTGTTGCTATGAAGGTCGTGCCACTTTATAGCGTTTACTCGCATTTACGTGTATTTAATTATGCATACACTATGCATACTATGGAACACTTGCATTGTACATAAATCTACCAACACACTTTACAAGTTTTTAACTACTCCCTCGTCTTTATCTGCCGAACTCACCCTAACCTCCGAAGTTCAGCCCCTCCCTTGTCCCCTCCCAGTCACTCTCCCCCTCCCCCCCCCCCCAGCGGCGGCCACGAGCGTCCACCGTGAGAATTTCCAGCGGCGCGTGGGAGTCTAACCGCTGGCCGGCGGCGCCCGTAATCCGGCCGTGAGAACGGCACGTGAACCGGTCGACAGGCGACCGCAGGTGTCCTCGGCACGGCGCACGGCCTCCGCGGCGCCCGGGGGCGCCCCAGACGGCGCCCCGGCGGTCAGTCAGGCCCTGCGCCGCACCGCGACCGCCGCACGCAGGGAATGATGGGCCCATCAGGAGAGCTGCGGTTAGCGAGGGTCAGAGGTGCGAGCCGAGAGCACCGGCCCAGCCTCCGCTCGGCCGGCCACACGGGGAGATGGAGACGGACACGGACACGGACACGGAGACGGAGATGGAGACGGAGACGGAGACGGAGACGGAGACGGAGACGGAGACGGAGACGGAGACGGAGACGGAGAACAGAAACAGAGAGGGATATGCAGAGAAGAGACGGAGACGGAGACGGAGACACAGATAGACAGAGACACAGATAGACAGAGACACAGATAGGCAGGGACAGAGACGGAGACGGAGACGGTGCGGGGTGGTGACTGGTGAGGTTAGATCGGCGCTGTCAGCTGTGGTTCATCCTCAGGTCGACGGTGACTGATCACTGATGATCGACAAAACTTTAATCCCGGGAAATTAAAAATGCAGAAAGAGCGCCTCATCGGGTGCAGTCGCAGCCCAGCCTCCTCCAAACTTCGGGCGGGTGTGTGGGTGTGGGCCAGTCGGTTTGACCTTCCGGTCACCAGTGTCTCTTTTCCTAACCTAGTAAAGGCGAGCAGTGTCCGACCCCGGCCCTGCCGCCGTGCAGACTGCGGTCAGCCGGCTGCTAAAGGTCGGCGGTGTCTGGCGAGACAAAGCGGCCGCTGAATCCATCACTAGCAGGGTAAGAGTTAGACGAATTGGTAACAGTTCTGGACGGCACTGTTTTCACGGGGACCGTAGATTTCCGGCCCGACATTTGGCTTGGCCCACGGGCGGACCGCTCTGCCATGGCAATTGGCAGGTCAGTCCTAGCTAACCATTTTGGCGCGTGGGTGTCGTCGGCCCAGATCCGACCACGCGACATGCTCCATCCAGTGTCAAAGGTCAATTACTCTGCGGTGAGTGAACTTGAACTCTGGTGACATTAGGTGAGTCCTTTAAGGTTACTGAAGGGTCATTAGCTCATTGTCTACGTCAGCGCAGGCATTTCAGAGCACATTAAAACATTAGGGAATCGGGATGTTCGTTACCCATATTGCCCAAGCTGTCCGATTATGTGGTTACGTTTAAAATGCTGGGCAACGGGGTCAATTGTTCTTGTTTGGCCGTGACAGCCAGCATTATAATTAATGTTTATCCTTCGTGGCATTCACAAAAGACGCGTCGATTTTCAGGCCCCTTGGGCACTGGTGACCTCTGACTTCGGTCCCATTAACTATACATATCCTTCCCTGTTTTCCCCCGCGATTTTCGTCCACTGGTGAACTCTGCAATCTGCATCCTCATTCCTTCTCAATGGTTTTCTTTCCCGGCACCCTCTGACCCGTAATGACCTCTACCCCCTAATGACCTCTGTCCGTGGTGACCCCTCGCAGCCCCAGTGGCCGTAGCTGGTCGGCTGATGATTGCCGACAGGCCGAGCGGTCCCGTCATCACCGCTCCTCCGGCGGCACCGTGCTAAAAACGCCGGCACCGTCAGCGGATGGGTAAAAACAGAGCCTGCCTTCAGCACCCGGTATACAAGTAAACGAGCACCGGCGGCGGCGGCTGACCACAGCGAATCACCGCGCTGCCAGACTATTAGATTGCTGATGGACGAGAAGAGCATGGTGGACCGGCACTGGTTAACTGACACCGTGGGTTAACTCAAAGCGGCTAACTTGGGCAGCAACCAATCCAAACAACCGTGTCCACTTATGTCCTCCCATCTTCATGGCACCAGGTCGGTGAAGATTCCCTCACGAAACTCGAACCTCACGATCACCTCGAGCTTGCACGCCAGTCAGTCAGTGTAGGTAATGCGCCGCACCGCGCAGCGGTCAAAGCACACATCAAAGACTGGCTCAGCCGGGCCGCTTCGTGTCAGCGAGCACATACTCGTACCCTGAGGCGTACGCGCGATGTGCAGGGCAGTGACACGAGCGTAATCGGATAGCGAGCTGTAACGAGTACCGATCTGCGTGCAAATCCCCGGTGAAGGGTCCGATTACCGTGTAGGCAGAGAGGAAACGGCGACCGGCGACGTAAGACGCAATTCTCCCCTTGTCGCACTGAGGCCTGGGCACATCGGTGTGCAGCGCAGTCCAGGTGACTCACAGCAGCTTAGCTCAGCCTATCCCAGTCCAGTCCACTCCAGTCCAGTCCAGTCTCAGCTCGTTTGAGCCGTGTGCGCGCTGCCTCACCGCTGTTACAGCCGGTCTCGAGCTATCCCGCCGCGCTGCCGGCCAATTAGTGTCTGCGGTGCGGGTGACATCAAGGCCCCGCAGACTGAAAACAAACTGGGCCGCTGCTCACGGGCGCAGCCCACCTGTCGGGCCTGTCAGCGGCCGACAGCGGGCGCAGCGGGCGGCAGCTCGAACCCCTCTCACTGACAGACCTGCAGGGCATGAGAGCCCGCAGCAGACTGCCTCTCGGACCCCTCTAGCCAGGATACCTGCAGGGCCGACGGCGGTCGCAGCGGGCTGTCGCTCGGACCCCTCTAACTAGCCGACCCGCAGGGCAGAAGGAGAGGCGAGGAGAAAGGAGCTCCACTCAACTGACATATCGAAGTGGTCGCTCGGACCTCTCTCCACACGCAAGGGATGAGATGAGTATGCAGCAGTTCGCTCATCTCCCTCCTCCCGGACTGTGAGTGTGTCACAGCCGTATAGCTTGCGACTGGGGCTATCTTGGACTGTGGCCCCGTCAGCTGTGCGGGCGGTGGGGCGCTGCGGCTCAGAAGAGCCTCTTCTGTGGCCCTCGAGCTACTATGTAGGGGCGGTCCCCTTCAGCACGCGGCCTCTTCAGCCACTCTTGGAAGCCGGAGAGTCGCCGCACGGATCACCAAAGTGGAGGGAGAGGGGAGCGTCCGGAGAAAGGATTTAGAAACAACGGAGGTGGCTCGACAGGGGGTCATCAGAAGAGGAATAACGAGCGCCGAGGGTCCTGGGGGACGGGGCCTGAGGGTGGTCCGAGAGAGGATGCGGGTGGGGTGGGGAAAACGATTGACATCGCGCACAGTAAGGGGAGGGGCTCTGGATGACGTCGATAGCATAGAGAACATTGCAGGACAGGAACGCATAGGAAAAATGTCAGCAACGCCTCACAGCGCAGGCCGGCGCACGCGGATGCGGCCGGGATCGACAGGAGCCTCCGATCACCGTCGATTGCGGCCCGGCCGATCCGGTTCCCAGGACAGCCGATTGGAGCCGAGCCGGAGTGACAGATTCGGGTCAGTCGGAGGGTGCTCCGCCGGCGGTGGGGGAACCGACCGCGCCGGCTGCCGGCCGCCAGCGCGGACAATAGCTGAACGGCATCGAACGTCAGTTCCGCCCCCACGGCTGTCAGACCGCACCCCTGGACCGGGCGAGGGCCCGGCCAGCGCCGGGCCGGGCCGCAGGGCGGCGGGCACCACCGCGGCGCCGCGTGAGGCCGGCCGACAGGAGCGTAAAGCTGCCACCCGACACCGCCCACCTTTCGTAATCACTAACGACCTCTAGTGAATGTGCTTTCAGCGTGGTCGTCTCTGTTGTGAAGCTGAGCAGTCCCGACAACACGGCTGTATAAAGCGTGTTTTACTGAGTGTCGCTGGCTGCATACAAGCCGGGCGCGTTTGTGCCATTCGCGGCCCGCGGTGCGTGAGGCTGCATTCCTGGCGCGGCGGCTGCGATTGTATGCCACCGTCGGCCATCGCTCAGTCGGTGACGGACGAGAGGCCGCGGCGCGTCCGGCGCCCATCGCTCTCCCGACGGCCACCTCCGGCCCAGATTAGCGCCGCTAATAAAACGCACACGGCGCACTAATGGCCCGTGTTCCAATAATCACCCGCCTGCTCAGACAGTGGCGCGCCGCCGGCGACACCCACTTGAAGAGGCTACTGGGTCAGAGCGTGGTGCGAAGCGGCTGTTTCCGCGGAATGGAGAGGGCTAAGGCGGTGGTCGTCTCTGTTGTGAAGCTGAGCAGTCCCGACGTGCGGTGAGATCACTAAAGGTGTGTCGTGTGTCGTGTGTCGGAACACGTCACAATCCTGTCAGTGTCACTCGAGCTTCGTTATGCTGAGTGACAATCACATTCACACCACTAATGTTAAAACCAACAGTCGTGACATGAACATCGCTCAGGTCTGTGTTTGGCCGGCTTGAATGGGCGAGCGGCGGTCGACCTCGCTCGTCAGGGCCACTCGATAAACCCTCTGCTGCGTCCCGGCCGGAGAGCGGCGCCGCGCGGCGTTTGATCCCGGTCTCTCACCCAGTGCAGCGTGCCTGCTGACGGCACCACAGGTCACTCTGAGTTGCAGCACCGACAGTGACGCCCTGACGATGACCGGCCGGCGCGCGCAGTTCCGCCGCTGCAGCGCGGCGGTCGGCGTGTCCATCAGCCGGGCACGCCATGGACCGCACTGTGTATTTGGCTAGGGGAGGGAGGGGCGCGCGTCGTCGGCCGTATCTGCGCGTGGCTCGCGTCGTGGACCGCTCAGCGGAGCGCTGTTTACGGCGTTACGTGCTCAGACGGACGGGCACGGCCGGCCGGGCGGCGGCGAAAAAAGCGGCCTCGTGACGAGCTGAAGCTACCTAACGACCTGTTATTGGGCTCTTCAGCAGGGCTGCCGTCAAAACGCGGTCCCCTCACGCTCCACGCGTCTGCAGTGCTGCACTGACCCGCTCAGAGGCGCGGAATAGGAACCGGATTATGTCATTTGCAGCCGGTTGCTGGTCTGCGGCCACTAATACACTGTGATTGATCGTTCGCCGCTCTCAGAAAACTCGCAGCCGAGTCCAGAAATGTGGCAACTGGCACAGCGTGACTTCTTTTCGTGTATCTGCCGAGAAACCAGATAGCAACGTTGTTCGGTATGCCTTTTTCACGTCTGCCGCACAGTAGTTTGGTAACATAACCGATCGGTAGCGGGTTCTCTCGCTGAACAAGTTGTCAGGCAAGTCCTGAGAACTGAGACAGCCGTGCAGTCTCCATCTCAACAGCGCGGTTAGGCCGCGCGTCCAACCGCCTTCGTATAGGATGTGTTGCATCCGCGGACACAGGGTCAGCTTACAAGCCCGGATCACGTCGGCACCAAACTTCCCGCGCACCATACTAATCTACACCATAATCAGTGGTCTTTCTGTCTGGGGATCGATGACGACCGTTTCATCAGGTTAATTACCACGGTCGGCGGCTACCGTCCGTCTCGGCTGCCGCGGCCTTGGTGTCGGCACATGTCGGGAGGTGTCGGCCGCTGCTCCCGACAGCCGCGCCGCCGACAGGCCGCGCGAGCTGCTGATGGATGCTGCGCCACTTATGGCGCAACAGCCGCGCCACTTTCGGTGCGGGACGAACGAGAAGAGGTGCGCGCCGAGAGGCCGCAGCTGGAGGCGCCGCCACCGCCGGTACGGAGCTCCGCGTGACCCTGACCGGCGACACGCCGAGTTAAAGTCAGCGCTGAGAGTGGTGTTCATCGGTCAACTGACCACCGTCCGTGGCAGATCGGGCACTCGGCAAGGACAAAACGCCGGGCAGCTTCTGGGGAAACGCTAGCGTTCACTTCAGTACCATCGTCCTTCTCGTGGTTTCATACCAAATTAGCTTGTTATCTAATTGCTTTTCGCAAAATTTGTCAGTCTTGAATGAATCCTTTTAATTGAAAAGGGTTTTCAGTGGTTGAACTTAGGAGTGCAATGCAAAAGCCAGCTATCACAAAAATGAATTAACAAACGAGGTAATTAAAGGCACCAACGGCTTTTGCACACCATGAGTGCAGCTGTGCCGTGATGTCTGGTGCTCGAACCGCCCCCTCGCCTGAGAGGCACAATTATTCCCGATGGAAAGGGGAGCGACACACCCGTCAGTTCCCCATATGGACGGATCCCTGACGAGCAGCGGCAGCTGCTGGTGGTCTCTCCCCTCTCCCTGCCCATCACACCCCCTCTACCTCCATCGACTGATCAACAAATACGTCCATCAAACTCGCTGCAGTCCCCGGCCCAGCCGCCAGCGACCCATCGCCGAACGGACCAGGATGTCACCCTGGAAAGGTTCCAGTCGACAAAATTATACGGAGATCGCGATATAATAACGTATATGAGCGAGGCTTAGGGGGCCTTAGGCCGGGACTGCGAGACGGAATTGGCTGTCTCTGTCAGTATATATGGCTCGGATAAATGCGTCCCAAGTCCAACCCAATAGCGGCCCCAAATGTCAGCGTCCAGACGGCATATCCGGAAAGAAAAAAGAGATATATTCAAATAAATGAACGGGGTTACCATAGCTACATCACAAGACTCTTGCGAGGAAATTCTTCATTTTCTGCAAGTTGTGATTTTTAAGAAATAAAAGTAATTAGAACAAACAATGTTTATGCTTTCGCTGAATAGCTATGTGTATGAAATGATCAGTGCTTTGTCATAGTAACCTGTAAGTTGTTTTACCTGCGCCCAGCATCATGTCAAACCAGCAACATGAGCTGAAGCTTGTCATGTTTCTGTTGTTTGCCTGTTCACCGGAGGTCCAAAGGGAATCGCTCCCCGGACATTCCAGTGCCATGTGACGGATGGCCTGAGGACAGAGGCTGTCGCCGCCGCCGCCACCGGGGCCACTTTTTGTACCCGACCGCGGCGCCGGCCGGTTGATTTGTGCCGTAACGAGCAGAACGGATACCGGTGTTCGAACACGGAGCAGGGGCCAGAAGGGGTTACTGACTTCGGACCGCTGCACGCCTTCGACAGCCGCGGCCAGGCCCGAAGAACCGCCTCGTGATCCTGGGCAGCTTCTTTCCGGAGAGAGGACAAATGCAAAAATGCAGTACCGGAGGAGGTGTTAAAGGAATAAAAGGGCTCCATAATCCACACTGCCTCCCAGCTATGGATTGCTAGAAATGACAGTTCATTTCTTAGTGCCTATAGGCATGACTGTGAGTCACTGAGAGGGTTCGATAAGCCGACCATGACAGTCACGAGCTTTAAACGTAGGTATCAGAGATACGTGGAGAACATATTAATTGATAAAAAGAGCAATGATGACAGGAGCGACGCACTCGACAGTCGACATGGATGATGCACCATCGAGGGTCATCTATAAAACAGTCAGGCCTATTCAACAAACACTTGATAGACGTAAAGACCTCGATTGTGCCACAGGAGGGTTGTGTAAACGGGCAGGACAAAGTGACTAAGGCACCTATAAGAACACGATACGCTATCTATAGGATGCAGATACGGCGGAGCCATGCTGTGCAATGGGCACACGACATCAAGGACGCTCCTAAGTCCTCATGTATCACATATCAGCGGAAATAAGTGAGATGTCGATAGCAGCTCTGAGGTCTTCGAGGCAGTGACATAAGTATGGGCTTCGTAGTGCAGGAATGATAGACGCAGAAGTAGCACCTGTATTTGTACTGCGACTCACACACTCATGCTCGCTGATAAAGGAAAACATTTAGTCGCGAGGAAAAGACTAGATCAGATGAGGAAATGATGGTGACAAATGCCAATAGCGGCGTTAAAGTGATTCTTCCCGTTCTCGTTTGTTTGATGCTCCGCGGTAATGTGTCTCCACTAGTGCCGTCACCACGACCGTCCTGTGGCTATTCGCTGAGATAGTGGGCGCCGTTCTGACCAGTCTCCTGAGAGAGACGCCGTTATAGGACAGCGGCCTGGCGCCACTCAAACCTCGCCACCCTGCCCAATTACACACCTATGAGCTGATGGAGCCGCCGAAAAAGGCCAGGTAAAAACCCTGCCAGGCTAGAGAACCTAAAAGGGATCATTTTTCAGCGGGCCGCTGTAATCAGGAGCGAGACGCGGCCGACAAGGCCCGGTAAGTAGCCGGGTGACGAGGGGCGGAGCCGGGACCGGGGAGGGGTCACTGTCCAGTCCACTGTCCAGTCCACTGTCCAGTTCACTGTCCAGTCTGTCCAGTTCACTGTCCAGTCCTGAGCCGTCCGACGCGGTCTGCCGGCGCCACCGTGCTCTAACCATGATTACCAAATGCTTTTTGGCTGATTCACTCCCGAGCCTCGAATGAATCGAACAGCAATTACCAGCAGAGTACATGCTCGTATTTCATTGTAACAGGCTGACTGCATAGTGATCATACATAATGCCTGGTCATGACAAAAGCACCATATTTGGGCTACAATATTGCCCAACGCAACAGAAGGACTGGCAGTCGCTTCATCAACCCATCAACACAGCCCATTAAGGACGATAAATTCGCAAGGCTTCTGAATGAGCTGAGCAGGCCATCTTCTATGCAAGGACATGACCTACTGCCGACGATGGCTCCACGCTTAGCTGCGGGCTAAACGTCCTGGGGGTAACACGCCCGATTAGGTCCTGTTCCCCTACTGCATTATGAGTCATTTTCTCATTGTCAGCGATTACTGCGATCAGTGGGGTCGCTAGTAATGAATAATTAAGTAACAATTGGAGCCGGATTGTTGTGGTGCGTCGCACGTGACGCACCGTCTCTTTGCCGGTCCGACGCACCGACCGGGGCCGTTCTGTGACTACCTGGGTCGGTCTGTTGGTTGGTGGGTCGGTGGGCGGTCGGTTGGTCGGTTGGTCGGGGCCGGACCGGACACCTACCACCTCCCGAACCCAGGTCTGTGTCTTTCTCAGAACCCTGTTGACCGCGGCGCGGGCAGACTGTTGAACTGACGACCCCGTCCGCTGCCCCCAGAGAATGGAGTCAGCGTACTGTCACTGTGACTGTCACTCAGCGATGAATGGGACACTTGACAGACCCAGCGGAGCACTGAACCCTGGTTGCAACATCTGCAAACAATTTATCCATTGACGGAACGCTCCTGCTAACCAAACATTCGATACGAGATGTGTCAACTGAACGATATTTCCGAGTTAATTAGCTCTTGTCAAGGGGCTGATGGAAATTACGGCTGTCAGAGGGCTGTGCAACAAGCTCTCATACACTTTCGCGTGTTTACTGGCATGCATTCTCCATAAGACAACGTCGTTTCTTTGCACCAACAGGTTTCAGCTTACATTTAATGAGGGTCTGTTGGGCTGGCTAATGCCCTTCCATGAACAATAAGGCCCTGTTCCTCTCGGGGGACGTTCCGGAGCCTCTGCAGACGTCCATTAGTGGGCTCTGTTTATCCGCGCGTCTCCGAGCTGTGGTATGGCGGCGGCTGCTAGGGAGAGGATGTCATCCGATGTCATTAATCATCCTCACTATACATGCATGAAGAGCCGTCACAAGTGTGGGGCAGATCCATCAGGCGCTTAGCCCGATGGCCTTGATGGCCGCGGGCAGCGCCGCCGTGTCCCACCCGACGCGCGGTCCGTCTGTCCGTCTGACCGTCTGACCGGCGGCGGTAGAGCTGCACCACCGTGTCACCAGCCCGAGGTCACGGCTGCTGACCTCTCCCCGGCAGCGACGTGGGCGGCGCTCCGTCTGACGGCTTTGTTTTCGGCGCGAGCTGCAGTGCTCAGCACCTGAGCTGCGGCGCTTGGCTGTTCCCGACAGCGCTTGTCAGGGACGCACGTCAACAGACTGCCGAGCGATCCTGCCAAGCGGACCTCACCAAGCGGACCTTGCCGAGCGGGCGACTGCCGGCAGTGGCCTAAGCCCGGTGGTCACGGCTCACGGCAGCTCGTGACGACTCACAACACCAAGGTGACCGGTACCCAGCCAGACTAACACCTCCTTATTGTGTCACTTACAGGACTACAGTTCAGGAAGTCAGGATCCGATGTTTTCTTAGACAATGCACGCTTTGTTATCGTAACATCGCGTGACAGCATCATTCATATACTCGGAGTTAAAAAATATTCTGCTATTTTTAGATAGAATCCTGATCTTAATATCCTCTTTTCCTGTTTACGTATTCAGTGACCGGGTGCATGCATTCGTGGTGTGGACCAAAAACATTGTGCCATGGTTGTGCATATGCTTATAGATAAATGTTCCAACAAATAGAAATATTTCTCCGTCATAATTTTCCTCTTCGTGTTAGCGTGTCCACAAAGGTGACGAAATGCATCGAGTACTCTTTGCAATCTAACTATCATATCGCAGTGAGGCCTCCTAAAAACACGAGCAAGTGGGTGAGCTTTATGAGTCAATTGCACGATAAAGTCAATTGCACATCTTGAAAAACCACCCCAGCATATCTGCAGAACAAACATCAGCTGACCTGCGAGATTCAGCGACTAAAACTTTTTATAGCCCTATCACGAGCAAACAGTCTGATGGTAGGTTTCATCAAAGCGATGCGTAGAAGACGTCCGTACCGATACTGTGCCGGAGCGCACGGCGCCTGTTTCGATACTGTGCCGCAATGCATGACTGCCTTGCGGGCATAACGGAGTCTGCCATCCGTTAGTGTTAGGTCATCGTGCATTCTCCTGGCGCGGCCATTCTCCCTTTCATTTGCAGCGCGGCGGCACTCCAACCGGTTCTCGAGGGCGTCATCATGGCACTGCAGCCTCACTCTCGTCATCCCAACAGAGAGGACGTGACTACCAGCGATGCTCCGATCACGTCGGCGAGTTACTACAGCCAGAACAGACGCTACTGCCAAAAACCAACAGACTATCTCACGGTGACGGCGGCCGCGTGCGGGTCATTTCCGGACGGATACCGTCTCAGTGCACACTGCAGTGCACACTGCAGTGCACGGCCTATCGAGCTGAATCGGAGCAGAGTGTCGGCCGGTTGCCGGACCGTCTCTGCAAGAACAGGTCGGTCGCCGGCTGACCGCGCAGCAATGACGGCCAACACACAGGACTCGCTGCGCACCGTCTCGCGCGGTCCATCTCATCTGACACACCAATCGGCCGCGCACGATTTACAGCCGCTCTCGCAACCTGTGACGGCTGCCGCTGCAATCCTGCCGCCTGTCGTTTTGTTTGCAGGAGGTGGCGAGTGTACAGAGTTTGTGAGCCGTGTGACTGCTCTGAGCACTCGCAGTGTTTATGCGTGAACGCCGAACGGCGAACATTACACACTGCTCCGCGGTGCGGTTATCAGAGTAACTGCGCGCGCAGAAGGACACGCACTCTCGATCAGCGATAACACGGTTCATTACGGAGGTCCTGCACAGCAGACTCCTGTCCTCTGTCGCCAGCGCGACCCTCAGAGCTTCTTGGTCCGGCCAGAGCCGCCTCTGCAGTACATTCGTCAGAGATCCAGGGTCGCAGTGATCGGTTCTAAGAGATATCGGCTCACTCACAACCCTGCACCCCTACCCATCTAGCCAGGATGGTCCGCTGGTCACTGATGATCAGGACCAGTGACAGGACCAGTGACCAGTCGTCGTGCTGCCGCCACACAAGGGAGGTGCACGGGGCAACAGATCTCTTGACTAGGCTCCATGCGTCCTGACGGAGCGGTATTGTGGGTGGTATAATTACAGAGGAAGTCATCTGTAAAACAGCACAGCCAACATACAATTGACGATGAAGGCTCCACAAACGACAGGCAGCAGACGCGACAGGCGTGGAGACTGCAGATGGGCAGAGGTTATGTAAGGTGTCGGATAGACGGCAGTGTCATCCATTCAGTATTCCACTTGCAGCGCTTCCACCAGATGATGTGTATCTTCTATGACGGATCCCCACAAAGGTCCATCTGTGCATTGGAACAGGCTTCTTAGAAATGCTTATACCCACCTGGGTTTTAGAGATCTACCGAATCACTGCAGATTATGCAAAAGCGGCACAAATAAGTGTCAATGTGTCTCTCACCGTATGCCGCTAGATCGTGTTGGGCCTTGCAACACTGCTCGCCGGCTCGGGTGTGCCAAGGTCTGGGCTGTCAGAGACATTGCGTCACATTTCCGCAGTCGTGTAGAAATCCCAGTGAAGAGGGCCGGCCCGGCGCAACGAGCGGTCACCCCGTCAGGTTATCAATTGCGTTTGCGAGACGTCTACTGACTGTCTTGTTGCGTCAGAATGAGCGCCAGAAACCTTGAGCACAATCATGATCATGCACTGCGCTGTGCATTCATGAGGGTAACCTTGTGACACCCTCGGATTGGATTGGATTTGAATTGGAAACCACTGCTCGGAACGAATTTGCACATGTAAGTGTATGCACATTTGTCGGAATTCGCTTTACAGGAGTCGGAAGTAGAATCAATGGGATTTGTCAGCCAGGATTTGCATAGAAGGTGTGCATCACATACATATAACGTAGCTGAAACCATTAAAAACGTAATTTTGTGGTAAATGGCAAAATAAAAATATAATGACAGTGCTTTTTTACCAAGCTGCAAAAAGGGACCAAACGATTGCGACATTATACCTATTATGAATATCGCACGTAATTTCTAGTGCTTACCGTCTAAATATAGCGCCGTGCGAGCGCCCGACTGCTGAGTGCTGAGACCGACAGCTGCCCTCGTGGCCCCGGCAGCGGGTGCACTGTAACGTGACCCTTGACCCCGGCCCGGAACAGGAACCAGAGACGACCCGACCCAGTGAGCAGAGATCACCGAGGTCATCGAAGCCATGAAATCCGCGCAAGCTTAATACAGATCACGCTCAATCGGACTGTGACGGGACTCCGACATAGCGTTTGCAAAGAGGGCTGGCTTTTGGGGATTCATGAAAAAAAGTACAATGCGTTTTCAACATGAACAGGCGCTGCAAGCAAAAGCTATTCTGTGCTCACTGCGCATTGATTCGAGTTCTGTCTGGTGATCGAATGCAGGCAGCTGCTCATTCCTCGATAAAGCAAGTCCGAGCGGCATCTACAAACTACAAAGAGCGCAAAAAATCGAAAATTTCCCGGACGGCACGCAGTTGATTCACCTCTCGTTGAGCGCTCCGCGTGTCGTGAACTACTTATGTGCTATTGACTCACAGTTATACGCAGTATAACCATGAGGAAAATTACTGCCATGAAATAACTCGCTACAAAGGCCTCTCAAGAAAAACACAAAGAGTGCGACTTTTCACTTAAAAGCGTTCAAAGATTTGCGGTTAGCGTCGACGGCTGTCTCATTTGGGGCCGGCGAGCTGCGTGCGCCGACCGCGCCGGAACCAGTGCCATTCCTGGCGCTCCTGCGGCGTCCTTATCTCTGCCGTCTCTGGCGGCTGCAAGGTCAGTGCCGCGACGCTGCGTGTCGCCGCTCCCTCTGGATGAATGGACGGTCGGACGCGCCGGCCGTCCACTGCGGTCCACTGCTGTCACAAGGCTCAGACGGCCAGTGACGTCACAAGGCCGAAAGGTTATGTGCGTCGAGGTGTTTTCCTGTTTGTGCTCTCTTTTTGATCGCTCCGATACTATTCAAACGGGTCCAGTTGCCCGAATGTAAAATCGCTACAGCAACGACTACCTGACAGGCTTTGTTAAAATGATCTTATGGAGACAGTGTCATTCGTTTTGCAATTGATTACGACTTGAATTAATTGATGTCTTTAAATCAGACGTCATTAAATTTCCTTCAGGAAAACAGCTGAAGTGATTGATTCCGATTGGTTTCGTGATTGAGTTGCCGCCAGCCGCACTGTTGACTTGTAACGCGACGTTTATGAATTCATTACCGTCCAAAAATGGTTCGGTGCTATTTTTTGCATTAGCATTTAGCAGATCATGCCCATACCTTCTTCGATGAATCAGGACAAAGCGCATGGGGTATTCGAGCGCTGATCTTGATAGGGTCTCATGCAAAGTAACGTGAGGACACTGTTAAACAATGGGGGGCAGCGATGTGTGGTCATGCGACGGACACGAGAACTTCATAACGAAAACTTTTTGCTGTCCCTATATGGTGACCATAAAAAGCCGACCACGATATCGAGTACAGGCTGCATAAAACTGGACATGAACACGAGCAAGAACACAATACATGAACACGAACAGTATCAGCAGCACCGTGTCTGTTCAACAAAATGGCGCTGGCCAAATATCGTCTGACGGGTACAATCAACATGCATCGACGACAACACGGACTTAACAAAAATGGGCTTAACTTGGCATAACGAGCTACGGAAAATGGTTTACGCTCGGCATACGTTTCATGGAACAGGTTCATTGTTAACCCGCGCCCTGCTGGGGGGGGGGTGTTTGAACACCCCCCCCCCCCTTGTGGTTTTTCGCGAATATCTCAAAAACGGCGGCGCGGAGCGCCGCCGTTTTTGGTACACCTTATCATACATCAATTCTACACGTGTTGTGAAAATTTCAGACCAAGGTCATTCAAGGTCAGGTCACCAGGTCACTTGAAGTGACCTCACCTCATAAAAAGTTTCAATGTCTGTCATAGCTACACCGAGTGACCGATCGCTTTGAAACTTTCAGCGATTGCTAAGAGCAATAGCATGTACAAAATGTATATCTCAGAATTTTGATATCGATGACCTAAGGTCAGGTCAATTTTGCGACCTCCCCATTATAAGTCAATGGGAGAAAATTGAAATGCGCCTCTTTTGGACGAAAGACATTATAAACACTCCCAAACACTGAATTACAAGTGGTTTAGACACACTGAACATGAAATTGGTGTCCGTGACCCCTGTTCATGCCCTGAGGTCATCTTAGGTCACGAATGGTATCGAACAGTTTTTCGCAAATAACTTTTGATAGAGGCATGCTAGAGCGATGAAAACGCCTTAGATGTGTTCAGCTCGACGATACGGATCGACTGATATGCAACATGACCCTTTCAGGTCAGGTCATGACCTTGACCTGAGGTCAAATTTTCAAGTTGACCTTTCAAGGTCAAGTTATAGTTCATTCGATGCGTCTTGACGAGAGGAACACGATGCAGGTAAAAGTAAACTCGTACAAGGCTTGGGTCAAAAGTTATTGCAGAAAAACTGTTTCCGAAAAATTCGGCTATTTTTGCAGTTTTTGCCCCCTGCAGGCAAAACCGTTGACGCTAGGTCAAATCTGAGAGAATTAATCAGAAAGGGCGTTAATAGGGCTATCCAATGCGCTTTTCCGCAGCGCTGTAGCTCTATTGGTTCCCGAGTTATGCGTTGGCTTCTTGGAAATTTTCGACATTCGACCTGGAAATCGGCGAAATTTTGCCTTCAATGACCTCTGGTGACCTGACCTTTGACCTGACCAAAAAATTGACCGAAGTGATTTCGTCATTATTTTTGACGCTCTTTCGAACGCCGCCTTCCGCGTATCGCTACGTGGCCCAGGAGCCGAGTTAGAAGGGGGGTGTTCAAACACCCCCCCCCCCCAGCAGGGCGTGGAAATCCAGGACCCCCAGCCGGGCGCGGGTTAATGCAGTGAACCATTATTTAACGTTGCTTGGAGATAGGGGATTACATTTGACAGAGGAAACATCGCGGAACAAACGTTAGGTCATGCCGTCTTCAGAAACATATTACGAGACAAACCATCGGCTCCCTCGTGTCCAAAATCATCGCCCTTTACGGAAGGCACCTAACTCCATTGAACTCTGATGAAGGCGGTAACTTATCGTCACTATCACTCAATCTCATCAGTTTGGCGTGTAGAGCGGCATCACCGCTGACTTCATCCTTCTGGCACCCGTCGGGCTATCGGCTCTACCCTGTCAGCCGCCGCCGCCGCCACGACGAGATGGTGTCCCCTGGCCGGTCTATCTGGCCACGATCAGCGCCCGGAGGACGGCCCGCCGTCTGCAGCGTCCGACGGGATCC
This sequence comes from Amphibalanus amphitrite, assembly GCF_019059575.1. NCBI lineage: Eukaryota > Metazoa > Arthropoda > Thecostraca > Balanomorpha > Balanidae > Amphibalanus > Amphibalanus amphitrite. Next base: position 85,997 of record NW_024883194.1, read on the forward strand.
ACCGGCGTTCCAAAGACGACCGGGGGCGCTCAGGGGCGCTCAGGGGTGCTCAGAGGTGCTCAGAGGTGCTCAGAGGCATCCAGACCAGCTCGGTCGGGCGGGGTCGCCTCCGCCGGGGACCGCGGGGTCCGCCGACACTCGGGCGCTCGCCGAGCGGCGCCGCGATCTCGGTCGAGGCCGGAGCTCTGGGCACGAGCGCTCCGGTCGGCCCCGGCCCCGGTGCCCGGAAACCAGCGGCACTGGGTTAATGGGCCGGTATAGTGGCTCGTCCGCTAGGTAGATCAAACCGCGCCCGAAGGCCCGTGCTCTACTGCAAATGAAGTCGTCCCGGAACGACTGGCTGCTGTTGCTCGCGCTGGTGTAATGTATGCATCGGGATGGCCGGCCGAACTGATAACACGCCTGGGTGGGTGGTATGAGCAGCTCATTATGCACAGCACCTGTGCAGGGCGAGCACACAAACCTCCCTGCAATCAGCGGCCATCGGGGCGGCCCTCCTGCTAACCACCTCGCCCCTGCATCTGATGCTCCGGCGTTGTTAGTAAGAGGCGGCGCGACACTGTTGTAGACCACTACCCGCCGCTTGAAGCGGCGCCCCGGAACATCTCCGAACAGGGGACCTCTGCCTCTGTCGGTGTGGAGCGTAAGGCTATCCTGCAGAATCACTGAAGCCACTGCAGGGGGCGGAGTGGCCCCATCACCGCCGCGACACTGCTGCCAGCGCGGCGCCGGCCGCGCCAAATTTAGGCCGCGCCGACAATTGTTGCGCAGATGAATGGCGAGTAGGTGTTGGAGCCTGGAGGGGAGGGCAGGAGGTGCTACATCATGGAAATTGTGTCACGGGGTTCGATGTCAAACGGTTTTGCATCGAGTTTTAGGGGCACCCCACCATCACCTAGCGGCAATGCAAAAGGATTGGGAACCCTTTCTTACCGAATATTATCGACCTTGATAGCTCTCCTGAGGCAACGTAGATAAAGATCTGATGACCCATCTTGGTGGGACGATGTGGAGGTCAACTTATACGAGCTGTCTTACACTGGAGAGTGAAGAACAGCTCAGGATGGGGCATGGAGTGAGGACACGTTTCAATTGAAGGGAAGGGCGGGAGGGAGCGCCGCACCCAGGTCCGAGAATTCGTGTCCCAGAGCGGGTCTGGGAGCACCAGCAGAGCACCCTGAACGCTCCCCTCCTGAGATACCTTGGGGGATCTGGAAGGGAGCACTAAAGGGTCAGCGGGAACGTTAGGCCCAGCGAGGGACTGTGAGGGCTGCAAGGAGTACGTAGCTCAGCAGAGGGAGATGGCCAGGAGTTACCGCTCCAGACACAGGTGAACGCGATCCGTACCGGGAGGCCGGTTCAGACCATTCACTGGAGATGACCGAGCCGCTATTCCAGGAAGGCTGACGTCTTCGTTCGCTGGAGTATGGACACGACTCCTTAGAGCACTTTTTACGTGCCACGCTCCGCGGCCATTAGCATGCACGGCGCCAGAGTGCTCCCCCGCTGATGGCTCTCACCAATGGACCTATGACGTAACAGAACGAGAGGGGAGTGGGCAATCGACTGTGAGTCATTGGCGGCGACACGACCGCTTTGATTCTCCTTACAAGAAGATATATGTTCGGCAGAGATTATGTCATACGCCGTGGGCTGCAAGGCGGTGTGTTTAATGGCGAATCGAAGGTCAGCACTTTCCCACACCAGAGAATGGGCAAACATGACCTTCAACCCATAATGCTCTTAATGGTTGCATACGACACACAGCGCTGGATGATGCAGGGCATGAGGCGAAGGGAGAGTGGCGAAATGATCAGCAAAACTGTCATTGCAAGGCGATCGGCATTACGTTCAACATCTACATACAGCGCGCTCATGGTGCATTGCTTGAGTCACCGATGCTATTATCATAATTATCTCAGTGTTTATCACATACAGGTGGTGGGTGAAATACCCGGCGCCCCTAGCTCTAGAGGGTCGGAATAAATATTTACTGATAGGGGGAATACTCAGCATGCCTTCAGCAGGTCTGGGTAAGTCCGGATTTCTCCGATATGCTGCCGCGTCAGTCTGTCGATCGCTCGAAGCTGACCGGCGCGGCGACCTGTCAAACTGCCCCCGGCAGGTGATTCAGCCGCTGAGGACTGACCCACATACCTCCTCTTACAGCGGCCCTGGCCGAGTGTGATCACTCTGCTGTCTGTGCGCACCGTGTCCGGTCACATGTTCAGCTGTCACATCCCGTTTTGATTGGCCACTCGCAGTAGCCACGCTGTCCGCCGCCCGCCCGTCCGTCTCAATGACTGATTGGCAGTAATGCGACTGTTCAGAGACGTTGATCGCCTGTGAGGCCCGAGGCGGCGCTACGGTCCCAGACGGAGGCACTGCTTGACGGTTCCCGTGACGTTACCCACAATCTCAAGCGTCCCAACCGGCCGCCGATGGGCAGACGTGCTGTGGATCGATGAGCGTAGCAGTGGACGTCCCAGGTAGTTCAGACTGCACATCTTACGGGGACGCCTCGATAGTCGATAGCCACCTCACCGTGGCGGAGTCTTTCAGCGAACGGGGAGTGCCCAGCCGAAGGGTAAGTCACAGCCACCCACCGGACAGGCCGATCAACATCAGCAAGGCTTTTACCGTCGGCTGGCTGCGGGAACTGTCCACAGACTCGATCAGAACATGGTCCGGGAATTGCCGCCCGTGACAGGTCGTATGCACTAAACATGAGGGCACGCCCGACGGCGGGGTGACGGAGCGCGGCCACCCATCGAACCACTCCGAGGAGCCACCTGGCCAGGCGGAGCCAGGAGCCAGAGTCCAGCTGAACCTTGGCAAACCGGTCGGCACCTGATGATCGGGCCCGTGGAGATTAGGCTTAATGTGACGCTGCACGAACGCTGCGACAATCATGGCACGATCCTGATGGATGTGCATGACCATCGCGGACAATGTCGTGGTGCTGGGTAGTTTTGCGAATTGGTGCGGCACGTGTTGTTTTTGTGTTTGTTGCCGCGTTGTTTACCAGCCCCGGAAAGTCGACACCACCTGTACCGGGGCGATACCGAATGCTCACTCAGCCCTGTTCTGTCTGTCGTACAGGACAGTGCACCCATACAATGTCCGACACGACCGCCATACTACACTCTACTGGAATACGAGCTTCATCCTTATTTGCACATTACAACTAGTGTCTGATCAACAAGGAAAGACACTTTGTCTACATCACCGGAAAAGATGCAGCCGTTCTTCCTCATCGCTTCGGTTGACATTAAATAATCCACTTTCCGCGGCACATTTATGGCCTAACGGACGGCGACTTCGAGCAGGCCTTCTATTATGGGTCACTTTTATTCCGCAGAGGTATAGAGCTGGGCCTCGAAGCTCGGTCAGTCGGCGGCGGAACGCTGGCGATGACCGAGCCCGTCACTGGCCGGGTGGTCTCAGGTCTGTCTCGCTCAGAGGACTGGCCGCACGTGACCTGGGTCGGGACTCCACCCGTGTCCGCCCGTGTCCACCCGTGTCCGCCCGTGTCCGCCATGTCCACTCTATAGCTGCCCATGTCCCAGTCCGGGCGTGCCATGGCAAAGGTCCGGGCTCCACTCTGAAGGTGCGGGCGGAGCTAACTCGAGGGCGGCAGAGATGGGATTGTCCTGTACTCACCTAGAGTGGTGTTGGGGTTGCGCGCCACCAGGTCCTCCTGCCAGGCAGCAGCGGAGGACAGCAGGCAGACCACCAGCAGCAGGGGAGGCAGACGGGCGCGCAGAAGGTCGGCCATGGTTCAGGAGGGAGCGGACGCTGGACTGGCGAGACTCCGCCGACCAGCGAGACATGCCCTGGAACACAGACAAACATAAACATTAGGTCACTGTCGTCTAATTACCTAACTACACGACATCGGCGCCAACAAAATAATGCTGCTGACACTTTAGTATGCAGGTCAAAGACCATAACCATTTCTCGCGAACGGTCAGAAGGAGAAACGTTTAAAAGCACTTTGGAAATACGATCTATTGTCAGATTGTGTGTCCCACTTTATTGAAAGCCAAACATTTCAATGATAGCTATCGTTTAGTCGTTCTACTTCAGAGCATTTAAAATCCCGAGACGTTGATATCAGTGCCCCAGATATCCATCGGGCACCTGGCCTAAATCTTTTATCTCGACAGCAATCTGTTTACATGTTATTTATATCAACCAGGTAATTGAATCCATTTGAATCAGCCTCTGTAAAATAAAGTTCTTGCAGTTTGCACATTGTGTTGGTAGCCATTAGACAGTAGATTGTTCCCCGTTACTGAATACAGTTCGTTTCTCTCCATATAAATTGCTAAATATCTTTCAGCTCCACGGCTGAGGAATAGTGTTGAGCTACCTATTCCCCAAGTCATCTGCAGAGCATTGTTCTGAGCTGATGGCCATCATTGAGACGACTCCTTCACGCATTTGCCCACCCCATTCAGCTAACTCAATCCCATTAAGTTTGAACTGCGATATCATTGAAAAGATGCTACACATTTAGAACGGTTTGCTCCAAGAAGTAAGCTCGATCTTCTGCTTGATTGTTATTTTCAAGAGCTCTAGACGGTTACGGCGAATATTTGTACCGATTACACATTATGTCACAGTGAACAAGACTGCTGAAACCGAAAGCTTTGTGTGTTTTTGAACGCATTTGATTTGTACTAATTGTCATATTATTTACATTATTGCAATAACCCTCTTAAGTATTTTAGCAATTCCATCATCACAAGAACCATCTTGTTGATGCGTCAATGGAAGCGGTGTCCGACGAAAACCTAGCCTCAGCCTATTACCTCCAGTCGCCGTTGCAGTGGAGGCCTACGTGTCGCTACCGCTTGCCATCTCCCGTGTTCGTCCCTGGTCCTCGGTCCACACCAGCACTTGTGGTGCCCGCGAAGGTCCGAGCGGTGAAAGTGGAGTCCGCGCCTCTGCTGCCGTGCCGGACGGGGTGACCTCGTGGCGGACCCGTCGGCCCGCCACAGCCCTGGACCTCTGCCGCTGACCGGCCGGTGCGGCGGGCCGCGTCCGACGCTACAATAGCGGAAACCGCCCGACACCGATCGAGTGGGTGATTGGTTCTGAACGGCCGACCGGCGTCTAATGATACCACCTGTGGCCGCTCCGAGCGGCCTGTCGGTAAATATCAATAATATACGGGGCTGGTCGGAGCCGAGTGGCCGGGCCGGCCCAACTGGATGGCCTTCAGCGAACTGGATGGATATCATCTGACAAAGGCTACGGAGAGACCACATACAACTCTAATCACTGGTCTGGTGACTGCGCCGGCGATATGGCCATTGGACAATGGACGCTCCTGGGCGAATTCCTTTATATCCTCTCAGTCATTGTCGATCGGACAGTTTGGACGTGCGCGTAATTACCGTGAGCAGGCGCATACCGTTTGAGCAGGGCCTCCACTCCACAAGGACGACGCTGGCGGCTGGTAGCTCGCAGCTCCCAAGCCAATCTCATATATTGACGGAGACAGCCGCGGAAAATAGTTGGCGATCTTGGCCAACGCACACATACATCTCAAAGTTCTGCCGGCCCCTGGCGGTTTAGAAGAGAGCAACTATGCTGGTGGATGTCCTCATTCCAAGTTTGTCGGGATGTCGATTGCGTTCACCCACGCTGCGGAGACCCGACTGTAGACAAGAAAGGACTATTCGGAATCGCAGCACCGCAGTAGTACCAACCAAGTACCAACATCACCCGGATCACCGAGGCTCGGACGTCGCATTGCTGCCGTCTGTCACACAACAGGTCTGGTAAGCTAACTTAGCCATGAAGTCTTATTGGAGGAAAGCTCCTTCTCTCGATGCAGGAAACAACAAACTATTTGAACGTTCTAAGCAAACTGCTGTCATGTTTTGTATCTGCTTAACGTTGCGATACATGTTTACAAACAGACGATTCTTAAAAACCTGATCCAGGAATATGAAATGGCGCATCCACTGATCAGGTTTTGAGATTCGAAGAGCGAACGAAAACAAATAGTCTTTAATTAGCCCGTTCGCCTTGAAGACGCCGTTGATGAGTGAGGTGACCAGCGCACAGGGATGCGTCATTAACCACGGTGTCTGTGATGGACCTCGAACCTGATTGCCGTCCTTGATGTGCTGCCGTTCTTCGAGAAATGATCGTCCTCCGTTGTGACCAGCGCTGTCCATGGCGTGCTGGACGCGTTTTCCGGTTAGCGACACCTCGCGAACACCGTTTCCGGTCCCGACCCGTGTACTTCTGCCCAGTGATCCAAGTGGATAGCTTAACAGCGCACGACGCTTACAATGGAAACATTCCTGCGCTCAGCCGGGCGATAACAACAAAAGGATTACCAACCAACTTCTGTGAAAAAGACCCATGGAATGTGCTAACGTTGGCTGCTATACCTGGAGCTGCACTATACATCAGATACATGGCCAAGGCTGCACGCCATTTGTTCTGCCCGCTCAGTTGCGACACGGTAATCGGTTTTTGGACGAGCGACAACGCTGCGACGCCACTGCAGACAGCCAGGTAAACGGGGCTCTGATGCGACACCAAACACTGATGTCCCGGATAATTTTGGCGCTCTGCGCAGATCCGCACAGTGTCAGGAGTCTGGGCATGCGCCACGGGTGAGGTATGGGGGGACAGCCCCCATGACGACGGCTACTAAGCCGCCGTTCACGACAACGGGGCGTCGATCACGAACGGAAGCAAAGGTGGATCTTCGGCGTTCGGAGAAACGAAAATGATACTTTTTGCAGAGAACAGGAAACAGTGGTATTTACATATAAAACTCGAAAGCACCTTGCAGTGGAAAGATGTATCTGCCAGGAGGCCAGTAAGCTAAGCACGAACACATACTTACGGTGAAAATTGACGCTACTTTCGGCAGGGATATAAATAGCGCTCTGCCTCTGCTTTGCACGAAAGGGGCGCGCCCGTTCATGACATTCCATCCAGTTCCTGCCACGGTATTATCACAGAACCATGGTATGCAGGTACCGCTCTTGACAACCAACGATGCCTCCTTCCTGTGAAGATCTCGATTCCGAAATTTCAGCAAAAGTATCTGCTTTTGCCTAGCGAAAGGGTGCCTGCTGACGGAGCTGAAACATGAATGGACGGATGGTGCACCTATCTACAGACCCGTGGCCAGTTGGTTATTGTTCCTTCCGCCGTTAGTCCGATCTGGCAGGCCGATAGGTTTGTTCTGCTGGCGGTTTCATTGTTGTTTGCGTCCGATGCCTATCGAGGGGAGGGCGAATAGCAGAGCATGTGCCGGCGCCAAAAGACAGCTGCAAATAGTGAGTCACAACTGCCGTGCCCGCTGCTTGCCCGGCACTGTTCAACAAATGACAATGCCTCGTTACGGTCTGTAGAGACCAAAAACAGGAAACGGTTGCACAGGTGTGCCGTGGTTGTCCAACGTGCCCGTTGGTGGGCCGTGGACCGGCGGTTACTCGCTCACGGCCAGTCGAGTGGCGGCGTCCGCCCGGCCGGCCGGCGGGGGAGGGAGCGGCGCATTGTTGATCGGATGACTCGCCGCCGCTGTACAGTCTGCATTTCGTGTCGACCATTCCCCAATACATTATCGTAAATCTACCCCTGGCGGTTAATTAAAGACAGGCCAGGTTGAAGCCGGCCGGAGGGCTGTTTAAATTTGTCTGCCATGAGTGCCGGCTGCACCCGCTGGGTCGATAAGGGCATCGATCCCGTGCTTAGCCGGGCGCCACTGAGCCTTGTTGGCGCGCGCTGCCCGCGGTGTAATTGTTTGCGTGTTTGTCTGCAGTGAAGGTCCGACCGGCTACCGGACACGGCCCGAGCCATCCGCGGCAGAGCTCGCCGGCTACGGGAGCTGCATACACACAGCAGCACACGCCAGCGCCTCTCCCCTCCCCCGCCCAGAGCATGAATATTCTGCTCGCACACCGCTGACGGGCCCTGCTCTCTGTTAACCAGTCGCTTGTTTGCCTTGCTCGTACCCATCTACTATGAACACGACGATGAACAGACCCAGTATCGGCAGCAGGCAGTAGTTGCCTCATCTCTTGGTCAACCCTCGCTGAGCTGGCCCGCACTCACGGTTACTTAGCACGGTAACCAGCGGCCTCGAAGGCCAGGAGGTAGCACGGCCTCTGGACGTTAACTCAGGCACGTGTCACACAAAACCACCGACTCATCGTCGACAGTAGCCGTGTTTACATAGGGTTCCCTTAATCTTCCCCTATTTCTCCCTTATTTTCAGATCGAATTTTAGGCATCATAGCGATCGCGTGTAACGTTGCTATGGGCGCTATTGTTGTTAGAAGCATACAAAGCATCGTTTATGCTGTAAACAATATAAATTGGGCTTATTTAATACTCGAAATTCAACAATTCATATTTTGAAGTATTTTTATCCTGCCCTTCAATTCCCTCTTTAAGCGACAAATAGGGGAGGATTTGGTAGCGTAGCGCCTTTCCAAAAGCTGCTACGCTACCATATCCAGTGGTTCTCAAACTACCACATCACAAAAGCGGCGTGCTGATTGGCCGGCAGTTCCGAATCGTCCGACTGGTGGTCCCCGACTCGACAAGCGCACGTGCGCCGACTGAGGATTTTTAAGTGGCATTAACGCATAAACTGCAGAAAGTCAAGGCAGAAATTCGACAGGTGCGGTGTTCTGATATTGCCGTGGATGTGATTACACCTACTTGAATAATAGCTCAGCCGTTTAAAGTATGATAAATGCCAGATAGTTTTCTGATTTTTCTTGCTTTGAGCTTTCATGTGCTATCACTTTTACCTCAGTGTCTAGTCTGGAAGCTATTTGGGAGAGCCCTAAAGGTAAGTAAAAATTGCAAACTGCTTCTAGAATGACTTAGTTGCGCCATATTTGTAGTGAAGCGAGGTAAAGGAGACAGAGGATTCCTTTATAAGGGACATTTAAGAGACAAATAGGGGAAGATTAAGGGAACCCTATGTAAACACGGTTAGTGGCAGCCGAGCAGCCAGCTGCCTAATCTAGCTACTGGCGGTGTCGGCAACAATCACGGCTCTCTTACAGCCCCCCCCCCCTCCCCCCATCCCCTGTTATCCCGTCCGCCGGTCCTCCATTAGTAGTGGCGGAACACCTTCAGTTAAGGGGGGGCACTGCCGACATTTGGTTCCATTCTTTCCCTGCAACGCCCATAGGGCTAATTACGAGCGAGCGAGCGCAGCGAGCGAAGTGAGTCTTTTCAATATAACGGAAAAATCTCAGTATGAGCGGCCCGGCCCGGCCCGGCCCGGCCCGGCCTGTAACGCTTTTGAGAGGCTTATATCTCAGCAACCGCTGGACCGATTGGCCTGCGGTCTTTTTTGTTGGGTAGCCCCATCCCTTCTACCCCGTAATTGACTACTTTTGATGCATCTCAGTGACGGTCGTGGCACGTGCCACGTGAAAAGTCAAGGGTGTTCAAGCTGTTTTGCAAAAGTAGTGATTTTGAGAGGCTCATATCTCAGCAGCCGCTTGGGCGATTGACTTGCGGTAATTTTTGTAGGGTAGCAGCATCCCTTCTACCCAAAACAGGATACTCTCGATGCATGTGGGTCACCCCCAGTGCACGTGCAAAATACAACAATAAGAGGTGACAAATTTGTTCCCATTTCAGTAACTCGGTAATTACTGGGGCGATTTCGCTGAAACTTGGCATACAGGTAGGCACCTACCAGGCAATGCATTCCCATGTGTTGCGATTAGGGTGCTACTGCACGTGCGCACGTGCAGGGGGCGTTTCCAGATCTCGAGAACGGCTGGGCCGATTGCGCTCAAATTTGGTACACGGTTGGGGACCAGTGAGTAGGGTGCCGTGCAAAAGTCATTTTGGACCCCGTTTGCACGTGCGCACGTGCAGAATGCCGCTTCCAGATATCAGGAACGGCTGGGCCGATTGCGTTCAAATTTGGCACACCGCTAGCGACCGGTTAGAAGGGTGCTTTGCGCAAGCCCGTTGGAAGCACCCTCTCGCCCTTCCGCACGTGCAGGGCTCACTATCTCGCTCGCTCGTTCTTCGCCCAAAAGGCGTTTTACTGGTGTTAAAATGCCTAAATCAAAGGGGGGCACGGTGCCCCGGTGTCCTCCCCGTTCCGCCGCCTATGTCCTCCAAGGCGAGGGGCCTTCGAGAGACCGTCCACCGCTGTTCCTAGTCTATGCAGATATACGCGCAGTTACTATATAATAACTCAAACTAAACCACCGTTACATACATGTGACGTCAGCAGTGGTCAAGCCAGCTGGCCACAGTGACGCACGAGGACTCTTTTAATTGGGAGATAACCGTTCACATCAGGGGTGTCGATTTTTCAAAATGGTTGGGGGTGCTCAACCCCTGCACCGGGTGAAAGATTGTAGCTTTGCCATGGGGCACAACCGTACCTACAAGGCATGGTTGTGTATCCCCATAAGGTACTGATAATCCCGGGATTTCCACTAATATTTCCCAAAGGTTGAACGTTCTTCAAAATCATTCTGCTCGTCCTAGTACTTGGCTACCTCATTACATACCTAAACATCTTTCCGAAAAAAACGCGTACATTTGCCGGCAGCTCGGCAGCAGCCCCGACACCTCTGTAATAAGGTGATAGAAACCGATGACCGCGATTAGCACCGGTGCAGCAGCCCCTGCGGTCCGCAGGGGCGGACATTGCGCGGGAGGCAACGGTATAGCTACGAGGCTCTGGCGTTTATCAGACGATCACAATAATCGCTGAAAAAAATAACAGGTGATTGCAATTCGATATTTATGGGTTTACGATTTTCCTCAGTGGCGTACCCAGGTGGGCCCGTGAGCCCCCCCCCCCCCCCCGCCCCATCAGGATCAGGGGCCCATCGGATTATTCGGGCCTGAGGGGCACTGCGGTGCCAATTGGCCACTGAGGGTCCACGTTGGCTATATTTGGACTCAGAAGGGCCCCACAGGGCTCGTAAGAACACCTCATGGGCCCAAAAGTACTAACATTAACCCTCGCATGTGTGCGGCGTTTGCCAGCTTCTAATGTGTAGGGGGGGGGGGGTCGGTTGGACCCCCCCCTTGCCGTTTGGCCCCTGATCGAGCTAGAGCTTCGCGGAAAAAACGAGCGTGTTGCCCGTGACGAGAGGAAGCCGATGATACCCAATTTTAAGGTCCTAGGTCATTGGTTGACCTTCCAGGTCAGGTCAATGACCCAAAGTCGGGAAAATCGGGACCTGTTAGAAAGTCGTAAAGTGTGGCCGCTAAGGGGTTTTTCGGGGTGCTGATCACGAATATCGTGTTAGTTTTGATCACAGATGATGTCTTGAAGCATTTAGACCAGGTCGGTTCAGGTCAGGTCAGGTCAACCAGAAGGCGTCGTGACGGGTATTCGTAGTACGTGTCAACCGCCTCTGACAGCTTCGTAACATGTTACGAAGTCACCAAAACTACTTCGTAAATGTTCAAATGGTTGCTAAATTCGAATTCAGCTCCAAAAACTAGCCTAGAAACATGTAAAACTCGAAAAAGTGACCCGAGGTCACCCGAGGTCACCAAAGGTCAATGACCTGACCTGACCTTCAGGTGACCTTGACACACACGGGAGTAACATCAAATCACATGTTTGAACGTTTGAAACCACGAAAAGCTTGCAAACACGCGGCTAGTGCGAGCCGACATACGCGAAATCGCGATTCCGGCCAAACATGGTCTCAGAAAAGAGGTCACAGGTCAAAGGTCATTTGGGTCAGGGTCATGAAATTTTCAGGGTAGGTGTAAAATTGATCAATGAGAGGGTACTGAAAGTTTCGTCGCGATCGGCCGCTTTTTTCGCGAGTTATTCGCGAAAAACCATGGGGGGGGTCCATCCGACCTCCCCCCCTACACATGCAAGGGTTAAGATCTCCATAAGGGCCCCAAGCCAGCCTCTGAGGGCCACTTGCCGGCCTCTGGGGGTCTTAACCGGCCTCTAGGGGGCCAGCTCTAGGAGCTGCACACCCGCCTGTAATGGCCCCACACCCATTTCTCTGAGGGCCCCTATAACGGCGACTGTGAGGGCCCTCACCGGCGCCCCTGAGCGCCACACCGGCGTCTCTGAGGGCCCCACACCCCTAACTCTGAGGCCCTATACCAATGCCTTTAAAAACCCTACATGGGCGGTTCTGAGGGCCCTTGACAGTTACCAGCGACCCTGACGGCCCCACACAGGTGACACGGAGGGTCCCAGCGGCGTCTGAGCGCACCATGCCAGTCTCTGAGAACCCCACAAGGCTCCTGAAGGCACCGGTGACCTCTTGATATCTTCTTGTCGGCCTATGAAGGATCCGTTCCGTAACAGCAGTTCTGAGGGCCCAACGCGCGCCTGTGATGGCCCTAAACCAGTGTCTCTGAGAGCCCCCACACCGGCGCCTCCAGTCCGAGGGCCCCACATTGCCATATCTGAGGGCCCCACACTAGTGCCTCTTAAGGCCCTATATCGGCGGCTCTGAGGGCCCAACATCGTAGCTTCTGAAGGCCCCACAAGTGCGCATGTGACGGCCACCCTGCCACCGGTGACATTTGAAGGCCCCACACCGGCGACTCTGAGGGCCCCATCAGCGCCTGAGCCCGTTCCGGTCTCTAAAGATGACCCCACAGGGTTTCTGAAGGTACATACCACCGGCCTCTGATGACCCTTTGCCGGCCTCTGAGGGCCCGTCGCCGGTCTCTGGAGCCCCCTGCCGGCTTGTAAAGGGTACGCGCCAGCAGCTCTAAGGGTCCGACACCCGTGTACGACGGACCCACACCATCTTTGCAACTTAACGTTTTTTTTTTCGCCCTTCTTCTTAAATCTAAATTTTCTTTTCTTTACATCTTTATTTCATGCCTTGTAAATTGCGTAATTGTTTTAGTTTTAGTAGTGAACTACTGCAGAACAATTATTTTCCTCAAGCAGAGTTATTGAGGGACAAAACCATTGGGGGTGCCCGGAAAACCATTGGGACATCATACTCTGAATACCAAAAAAAAAAAAACGATAACCTTCGACGAAGCATAAAACCCATCCAGTGTTCGACAAAACCACCGGAGCCGGTTCCATGTAGAAGCACACATCGCGCGAAGCTGCTGCAGCATATATGTGGCCAAATCGGGAGCGTTCCACGTGCATATTGTCACCGATTGCCGTCGGCGCAAGATCGCCCGATCGCGGTGATTTATTGTCATCAATAATGGATTGTGTCAGCGCGCGCGGCCACTGGCTCCCAGAAAGGTTGGCTCGGTGTGGGCTGGCACGGCGCGGGTGGCACGGGTCGCGGGATTCCGTTGGTTAGTGAGGACGCACCGTATTCAGCAGCCTCTCCGGACCGGCGTATGCATTGTGTAGCGGCTCCCAGACAGACGCCAGCGCCGATCAGTTTGACCCCATCCGAGGCGACGTGATCAGCTTTAACTGGTGGGCAGAGGACCCGTCTACCAAGCAATGGAGGAGGTGGGACTGACGGGAAACCCATCTGTCCATGGGCGGGGTGGGATGGACTGCATAATGTATATAGAGAGGAGACCCATCTGCGCAGAAGGGACAGTGGAACGGACAGAATTTGCCGCGGTAAGGCAATGGGTAGCGATGTTTCATTATTTCCGCGGGCATGCATTTTGTAATCCATGCTGAATAGGAACGAGACTCAAATTAGATTTTAAAACGAAATAAATTGAATGGAGAGGATTTTCGTAGAGGAGATCATATGCTGAGACCTGTTTCTCATCACTGCACGATCCGGGCGGGTGCACTTCTATCGCACTTCTATCGGGCACTTCTATCGCGGATGTACTTTTGGAATTCCAGCGGCCATTGTGCTGGCTTGCGGACCATTGTGGTGTGCCGAGCACAGATAAAATCCCCCACAATCATAGAACATACTGCCACTTTGGAGAAGACACGCGATTGTTGAGAAACGGAACCCATTAGAGGTACTACTACTACACTTCTTAGCAATTATATTTTTGTGAATTTCAATACGAGCTGTTGCACATGCAAGAGTATCTTGCGTAACATTCAATTTCTCCGGGTTCATCAAGATTGATAGCGCTGCTTGATGGATCACTGCGCTTCAATTGCGATAACCACCAGTCCATTACATAAGTGACAAATGTGTCCATAATTAATGAGGTAGACAATTGCACATATAAATCTTCTAACGTTCGGAGCAGAACCGCAAAGCAGTCTCTACAAAGGACATTTAAAGGCACACTTATCATATGGTCCTGTATCATAAGGGCCATGTGATCATCGAGTCTGTGAATAATGCGTCATTGACAGTATCAAATAACCTAGCGATACCATATTGCAGTTATCCATGCATCATATTTTCGGAATTTTAGACACATCATGCACTTAAAGTGCATAATGCACATGACTCGTGTCGATAGGTTGCTCTGTCGGATCACCTTCATGCCATGGTCGTTGATTGGCACAATCACGGTGCATCCATCCTTATATCGTAGGAGATTGTCTATCACGGCTCACGTGCCTGCAGAAGATTGCTGTCCCGTCATAATACTTGAAACTCGGCCCCTCCTCTCGGCTCAGCAGGGGATCAGGGAAGCAGATACAGACAGGGTGGCGCTGAGTCCTCCCCCATCCCTCCCCAGCTCCCGTGGGTCGCCCCTATCGGCGCCAGGGCAAGCCCGGCTTGTGCAAGATAGCGGCAGACCCCGCCCACTAGCTCTGGGCACGGACCAGAGCTGAATAGGTCGGCGACATTGAATAGCACAGACTGCAAAGATGCAATAGAATTTCGCCATTTTATGAAACGCTGACATTTAAGTATGGGCTCGTGCGCTTTACTTAATTAGGTGCAAGTTTATTTATTTATTGTTACGACCAACGAGTTGCAGCACATTAATCGTGGAAGACATTACGCAGATATGAGTTGTAATTTCACCAGCTTTATCAAAAGTAGCAGCACATGCATAGTGCATATGAATGACTAACACTTAACCAACAGCAAACATATATTTGATAATGCACCGTTGATAACAACGTTGACCACAAACTCAAATAACGTTATCTTCTCCGTCCATCATTCCATAGACCTCCGTATATGCCATGGTTTGCAGCATAGAAGTTTATGAGCAACTGGCATGCAAATTTATGCAAGATGAGTTTTTTTTTGGGGGGGGCAATACTTAAATCATGCACTACATTATAAACAACGAGATATAATTACATGCCGCAGCATTTCTGCAACAGGCATAGGCGCCAAAAACCCACCTGATGAGGCTCCTTGTAGATGACAAACTTGTGTTCTCAAGACGATTCTTAACTAAAAACGTCTCTCTACTACGTTGCAAATAACAACACCAAAGTCCGTACGAGCAGAGTTCTCTCCTAGGCCTCTGATCCTTCACTGCGCAATCACCAGTCCCTCGAGTCGCGAAACTCACCGGTCCGTCACATGCACAACCCTCCCCCACGGACAGCCGGATCGGCACTGGAGTCCGCACGCGAGCCGCCGACCGGCCGCGGTCCGCAGCGCCGCCGGGCCGGCGCCGAGCGACGGTCCCGCCCTCTCCCAGGGCTGCATTACGGACCACGGTAGTTACTTCAGCGTGGGGACTGACGAGTATTTACTCTTAACACCGGGACCGGCCACTAGACTTAAGCGCTCACTAAAAGAGCAATAACCAAAGCTACAGCACTAGCTATATGACGCAGAGATTCATGGATATCAGACAGGCCGGGAACACCGTCGTCTACTAGAGCATGGAACATGAGTGCTTCTGGGCGATTTGATCACGCACTGAGACATGAGTTTCATGGATGTGATGATGTTCCATCGTTTCGAATAATCCGTGCTCACACTCGCATTCTTCAATTCGCTAAGTTCATGCATTTGCTTCGTACATCATTTTTTTTCCTTTCAAGGTTCAGTCTTGCTAGCCGAACCTTGAGGATACTAAAAAATGAATGAGATGAATAAAAACGAAATGCAAACTGATAATGAACACAAACAAAAAACGACTTATGCGGTAGCATAAATTCAATATTATTTTTCGTTTTTGAAAAAAAAAGATTGTTTATGTTTATACATACCCACAAAAGAGCTAGTGTTGTTTGAGCTAGCTCATTTGGGCTAGTGCCACAAAATAGCTAGTGCGATTGTAACTAGTCCTACAAAACAGCTAGGAGCAAAATGACTAGTGTTGTAAAGGGCTAGTAGATCGGCTCACACTGCACCTCTTCGGGATTTTATAAGCAAAGTTCAGTTCAGATCAGATCGGTCACTAAAAAGGCCGTAATACTAAAAAAGACAGAAACACACGACTCAGATTTTATTCAGATTTCAAACGTTCGGATTTCAAAAGTTCATCGAAATGTTGTATCCAACTCCGCGAAGAAACTCCTGCCTGCCTATGATGTCTTCTGTGAGAAAATGTGCTCTAACTCTTTGTACCACTAGCTCTCCTTGGGACTACCTCTTATAAGTTACTAGCTATTTTAACAATAGCTTTTAGATCACTAGCTCTTTTGTAGCACTAGCTCAAACGTACTAGCTTAAATGGCACTAGCTGTTTTGCCGCTAGCTATTCGGACACGAGGCCAGCGGAAACATCCCCATCATCGGTGATCGAGCTGTTTTATTTATCATATGCTCTTCGTGCACGGGGGCGCCAATTGTTAGAGGCGCGGGTCAAAAGTATAGGTATAACTATAATAGGTAGGTGCGCTTGATGAACAATGAGTATTGATGTTTACTTTACATTCTTAATATCACACACTCTGAATTACATTTTTGCTTTTGTCATCATTTAGACGTTCATTTTAAACAATAATGCCCTTTAGTGATTACTTTTTATTGCCTAAAAGATAACTACAGGAATGTGCCTCGTTGCAGGCGCATGTTAAGCACCATGACACGAAAGGCCTACAAAATCGAAATATCACCAGGCTCTACTGCACAATTGCGTGATGATGAACTATGTGGCGTGATGTGAAGAAAAGTAGAGCCGACGTTAAAATGTTTACCCGGAAAACTAGGTCGGCCAGTATGCTATCATGACGTCGTCCTTAAATGATAGCAAAAATAAGAATTTGAGGCATCAACAGTCAACACAGCTTGTTCATGCTTACTTCGGTATCTTCATTCGTCACCTCCTTATACTAAACAATTTCTAATTTTCAATTCTATTTTTCCTATTTTGGATTGCGTTCAATATTCAACTTCCTACCGCTTCGGTCATGTTAGGTCATGAGCGGCAATTTTTCAACAATAATGATAGTATAACATGCTAGAGTAATGGCATATACTGCATAATTGTATTGTATGGTAGATAGCATCGAACTTTTCATCTTCTTTCATACACTCGCGGTCAGTCCCACTGATGACGTCACGGATATCCCTGCATGCTGTGTGGCTGTTGCCCACAAGTCAGTACGGAGAGAAGCCACTTGACTACCGGAACGGACGGCGGCATCAGTTGCGTCAGTCCAGGGGCGTCAGAGCGTCAGTCCCGCTACAGTGCTCTGATGCAGCACTCACGGATGTGACTAGACCATTATCCTCGGGAATAAGTGATAAAACACGTCACCGGAGTTCTGACCAGCACTGGATGTCCCTCTAGCCACAAACGATTCTTTGTTATAGGCATGTCGGCGAAAGAGCATCATCCACCAACGTCAGACAGCATGGCGGTCAATCCACCCTCCGAAATTAGCCAATAGTGACTTTTCCAACTTCGGTGACTGATAGATTGCTCCGACAGCTGGGAACAATCACTAATTAACGGAATTATGACTTAATCAATAATGCATCATTATTTGACACTCTAGTTCAGCACTGCAATCGGTGACACTCTTCGCCACTTCTTCAGGAAGGAAAGACGTACAACTATACAGGGAAGAACGATACACGGCGGCTAGCAACGCAGCAATAAAAATGACAGAACATCTCTATTTACCTGGTACGATGTCGAGCCGTCCAGGAAATATTTGTTTCGATTCGGACAGCGGTCTGTACGGGGAACGGTGTCACTGTCACGAGGAGGCGGTATCAATAGACACTGCGGCGGCCTCGCTCACGCCAACTACAGTGTCCCGCAGAACTGCACTGCCGTTCACCACCCCTCCCCTTCGGGTGGATGTCACGCTATAAGCGCCGTCCTGTCCCAGTCCCGTCCTGTCCCAGTCCCGTCCTGTCCCAGTCCCGTCCTGTCCCAGTCCCGTCCTGTCCCAGTCCCGTCCTGCCCCAGTCCCGTCCTGTCTGTCCTTTTCTGTACATATGCACAATGTCGCTGTAAAGGAACTACTAAGTAGTCTATTTCATTTGCCAGTGTCCGGAGCTGGCCGCTCATGTTGGCACCCCGTAACTCCTCCGCTAATTAGCAGGAAACTTAGGTAGTGTGCAAATGGTCAGTGTTTTTGTGTTTTTTCATGCAAATTGTAAATAACACAGCTTCAGTGCATGGCACGCTGTGGTATTGTATGGAAAAAGAGTGTCCTCAGACCGGTGGCACACCATTGAGGGACGTAAATGAATTTTTATCTTCCTAAATGGCCATGAATGCGCTTATCATTTCATTCAAAACATAGGGCCACTTTCCGACATCAGTCTCAACCGGTCCATCAGACATTGGCGTCACTCAGGGTCACTAAGTAACGTCATTTCGTCGCTCAAATATGTCACACGTTCTGTCGGGGATGTCACTTCGTCACTACATCTGGTGATCTTTGCAGTGATTGGTCATCTACCATCAGTCGGCCACCTTGGTTGCTGACATTTCACTGGTCATTCAGCGACACTGTTCCAAACAGACAACTACGACTGCCCTTACAGAATGACGACGCGTTTTGGCTCTTTCACACGAAGTGTCGGTGATCACCATTTACCACAGTTCCATGTCCCGCTACTGCATCAAACGCATGTCGCCGTGGAACGCCCAAATTATCGCGATGATCCCTGGCAGTCATTGCGCTCTCATTTTACGACCAATGGTTATCGGTTGGCTGACAAAAAAAAACTTCAGTTCTTACAAAGTGCACCACTTGCCTTGCACTTTTTAACTGCAGTTATAGTAGGTAGTGATGAATAAGTAGGACACCAGAGCCTCAAACTTCAAAGTTATCTATACGGTATAGCCACTATCCAACACAACAGACCACCCCAACCAGCCCACCTTACCAGCTGAGATTTTGCCCCAGGCGGTTTCACGCCGATCTCCAGCCGAGGCCCGTTGTATATAGCACGATGATCGCATCTGAAAACGATGCCGGGTTTCACTTCTGCCACCGCGTCCTTGAAACTATATATTGAGAGATCTTGGAATTGTCTGCTGTTGTTGTGGCGCTTCGTCAATATTTAAATGCAATTTGGAGATACGACGTCAAACATTATTCAGCATAGATCAGCAATCAGATTCAGCATGCTTTGCAGCGTTCTTGATTAGGGAACTACTTATTCATGTAAATTTGCAATGTAAACTAACAACGATTTAACAGGTCCGATTCAAGACGATTTACAAATCAAAGCCATGCAAAGTGCTCTAATACTGAACATTTATCAATGTGATTCAGCCGGTTGTAATGTTTGGAGATGCATGCACAAGAAGATGCATGAGTAAATAAGCAAATAAAGATAATACGGACGATGACGAACTGACAGAACAGAGGCCTATGACATGACCGTATTCCACATGACTCAAAATTGTATAAAAATAAGATACCAATTACTAAATATCGTACTTGCGTCTTCACACTTAACTCTCGCCCTTGTGGTTTTTCCTGCATATCAAGAAAACGGCAACGCGCAGCGCCGCCAAATTTTCAGTACCTTCCCGGGCATCAATTTGACACCTTTATACCAAATTTCAAGTCTTAGGTCACTTTAGGTCAGGAGTTATTGAGGTCAAACTGAGGTCATGTTCGAGCAAAAATGAGCAAAAAACATGCAATCTTGAAACGCTCACCAAATCTACAGTTACCAAGCAATTTCAAAGTTCTTAATATGGTGTAGTAGACAAAAAGCGGCGCTACAAAACTGCTATCTTATTTCAAAATTTTGCATTTTTGACCCCCAAAATTCAAAAAATTGATTTTTTTAGAAAAACTCAAACCATCCAACAAAACTACCGAATTTTGAAAAACAAAAAACAGAATATATGTGATAGTCCCTGCGCTCTTCTATATACATACCAAATTTTAGATCGATATCTCGTTTTTTGGCCATGTTATAGCGAACAAATTGTTCAAAATGATGACGTTAAATTTTTTAACTCAATTTTTAGCGATTCTAGACCACGTAGGGCAAAACAAAGACCACCATTGAACTCCCCGTGACGAGCTGCATCGAATCAATACCCATTTTATGCAAAAATATCAACTTTGAAATTTGACCTAATTTGACCTGACCTTGACCTGACCTTGACCTGACCTTGCCCTGACCTTGACCTGACCTTGACCTGACCTTGACCTGACCTTGACCTGACCTTGACCTGACCTTCACCAGAACATAATCTAAACTGACCCCAAAGGCTGCCTGACCCACATAATCGTATTTGACATAAAATGGACCATAATACATGCATCACATGATATTTTCATATTGTACCCCTCAGTGACCTGACCTCTGTGACCTGACCTGGAATCAGTGACCTCAAATAGCAAAATATGTGTTTGAAGAACATTTCCCCATCGATGATTTTCAATGAAATGCATTTTACTCGATGTTACAACGCATTTCTTGAAATGCCTGTAAACGGTGAGACCTTTGACCTGACCTGTGACGTCATCGGTTTGACCTAGGTCAATAAAATTGGGTCACAAGGTAGTTCCCTGATCGGGCTATCCAACACCGGCATCGGGAAAAGTGAGGAGGCCGTTCAAAAGTATTATTTTGTATAAATAAAACTCATCTCGGCTAAGCATATTTGCAGTCTTATGCTTAGCTCTCAGTGCTGACTCTGCATATACGAGTAGGCAGTGTTTTCTTTTTCTTTTTAGGAAACGGGAATGTTTTGAAATAACTATAGTGTTCTAATAAAAAAAAGGGAAGCGGTGACTTCTCCCTCCTCGGCTCCTACACTTATGTCATTTATTTATACTTGAATGCTATAGCAAAATACACATTGCGGACGCGACACGTGTCGTGTTTGCGCGTACCTATATACGTTTCAAAGTGATACGATGAAGAACTGTGAAGTATGTACAACACTATGGTAACCAAATCTCCATCTGTCTCATTTGTAAGCACATAAAGTCAAATAATTGTTGATTACTTTTTCTTCTTTTTAAAGGCGAACTGAAATCAACTCTTTTTTTCGAATCATTAGGCGCCGGTAGAAAAGTTGGGCCTTAAAGGTTGCTGTTGTCGCTTAGCACATCGCTTGCTTTTTTAACCCGGCACCGCCTGGGCTATTTCCGTACCCACATCAGCCTGGGGGGGGGGTCGGATCCGACCCCCCCCCCCTGTTATCTCGAGAACCAATGGTCGTATCGAGCCCCGCGAGGCGGCGTTCGAAAGGTTTCTACGAGACCTTCCCAAAGCACTCTTAAGATTTTAAGATTGAGGTCAACTTTCGGGTCAAGGTCAGGTCAAAGGTCCAATTCAGGGGTTTTGCATGATTAGGCTTACGGACAGCGGAATCGATAGCTGCTGCTCGAAACTCACCACAAATGACCTCAAAGACCTAGTGAAGGTACCATGTGCGTATAGGGGTCATACTAAGTACGGGTCAAGGTCAGGTCAGGTCACGAAAGGTCACGGTTTTCACTTTCTGCTACATGGGCGTGCGACACATGTTTTATGGCTTATTTTTCACGCCAAATCCGATGGTAATGGTTATATGTGACCCCAAGTCACTGTGCTGGTGATAAGTGTGCATTGAAGGCATAAAAAATCGTTTATTCCATACATAACTAAACGAGGGCTAAGAAAAAAGTCAATTTTTCAACTTTTTATTTTTGACATAAAAATGCACTTTTCTAGACGAGCTTTGTCCCAGGAATCTAGTGGTGCCATTTGTTTTCACATGCGATGTTCAGAAGTGCCTCTAATTCGCGAAAATGCTTATGACGTCACCATGCCCTATGCATGTTGGAGCTATTTTTTACAATTTGGGGGTAAAAAATCAAGATAGAAAGTTGAAATTTGGGACATCTAATGTTCTAATAGAGCTCTATAACATATATTCCGGTTTTTTGGAAAATCCCAAAATTTTGGATTTTATTAGCTGTTTTCCAAAAAATATAGTTTTTTGAATTTTTAGGGGTGAAAAACGCATTTTATGGAAAATCCGAGATAGCCATTTTAAAGAACTCGTTGAGCTGCGTTTTTTCATATCCTTAATTTGCAATTTGCTTAAAACCTCGATTTTTGGCGATTTTTTAAACATTTACCATTTTTTGACTGAAAACGCCATGTAGTTACATCACTAAAATCAATATATCTCAAAAATTTGTGAAATTTTTTTCTTAAAAATTGCACAGGAGACGTCAAATTGATGGGGGAGAAGGTATGCGAAGTTTCAAGTTGATAGCGCAAGCGGTTTATGAGTTATTCAAGAAAAACGGAGGGGGGGTCGGATCCGACCCCCCCAGGCGGTCGCGGGTTAAGCATCGTTCTGGCAATGGACAAATGCTACCAGCATTCTCATTAACCATCAAAATACTGAAGCAAGAGGAAAAGATACGTGTTTGCACATGCATACCAGATGCCCAATATGGCACAGCTACACTATATCTGAAAATTTGAAAGGACAATGGGATAGCGTTACCTGTCCCAAACCAAAAGCCTTTGTTTTGTGTTGTTTAGACCTTTGCTGTTTTTTTTCAACTGCCCTGTAGTTCAGCACGAGCCTACACCAGACAGACAGACAGACAGACAGACAGACAGACAGACAGACAGACAGACAGACAGACAGACAGACAGACAGACAGACAGACAGACAGACAGACACAGACAGACAGACACACAGACACACAGACAGACAGACACACAGACACGCAGACAGACACACAGACAGAATCGGAAGGAGGTGGTGATGCCTTGTTATCCACAGCAGTGCAGCACCTACAGTCATTCATCAGACCGTGCCCAGTCGTGACGGCGGCACCACTGATAAGGAGACCGACTATAGGATCCGCCCCGACTCTGACCCTGACACACAGACACACAGTCACCGGAAACAGGCACACGGTGTGACAGGTGGACCAGAAAAGGATTCAGACTGCTCGGGACGCGATGGAAATAAGCAAAAAGCGCAATGGCAAGTGAATCTGTTAAAGTGCTGACAGCCGGAGGAGCTAAGCACGGAATACAGTAAGGAGACAGTCACACATGACTCCTTGCAATGTTGCAGACACTTACAGAGACCGTATAAGATAGGCATCAGTTCATGACACACAAGGGCTCTGCTGTCGTATCCGCATCTGTTGTATCCTTCCAGACTGCGTATGAATACATATAATTATATAATCATGATATGCTTTATGTAAGGCGAGCTGACCTATAAGTGGCAATGGACAAAACAAGAAAAATACGTTCGAGCTAGGAGTCACATGTATTTGACGTGATCACCGCTCCGTGCCAGGCACAGGTGGCACTTTTCTCCTCAGCAGATTGTTTACTTCTAGACATAGCATGTTGGCGGTGTTGTAGTTATCAGGAACACTTACTCGATTCAATGCACAATGGCGGTTGCACCACGCCTTATACAGCGAACCGCCGTGCCGCAATCGGGCCTCAATCCCCGGTGTGCACGAGCCAGTAAGGCGGGCAGTGGTCAGCGCTCGCTGTCAGACCAGTCTGACCACAGCACAGAGCTGTCTGTAACCAACAGCCGGACCACAGCACAGAGTTGTCCGTACCAACAGCCGGACCACAGCACAGAGCTGTCTGTACCAACAGCCGGACCACAGCACAGAGATGTCCGTACCAACAGCCGGACTGCAGCACAGAGTTGTCCGTACCAACAGCCAGTCTGGGTGTGTGAGGTGTCGGTAGAGTCAGAGTCTGGGTGTGGGAGGTGTCGGTATAGTCAGAGTCTGGGTGTGGGAGGTGTCGGTAGAGTCAGACTCTGGTTGTGGGAGGCGTCAGTAGAGTCAGAGTCTGGGTGTGGGAGGCGTCAGTAGAGTCAGAGTCTGGGTGTGGGAGGCGTCAGTAGAGTCAGAGTCTGGGTGTGGGATAGCGCCGGCTTCTGTTGATGGTGCCAAGCGATCAACACATGATTAGTTTGCTTTCATGTCCAAAGTCGAGGCCGCGCATTGCATATGTATTCCCCGGCCGAATATAACACCAATAAGACAATCAATCGTAAAATCAGCAAACCCGTCATCTCACGCCGAAACAATCTCGCCTATTGCGCAACGAAGAAGACATATGCGTGGAAACTGCCACGCCTCTGCAAAACAAACAGTGTCTACCAACAGGACTGGTTTCTTATCTTGCATTTTCGAACTCGTCTCCAGGAGAGACCACGTTTCGGATTGGTGGATGCGTTGGGTGTGCCTCTCTTGCATTCATATATAACGAGATGAGAATAGAAACGCATCATCGTGAAGGCAAGCACATCGCAACAAGCAGGATGAAGTGCGTGGTAAGTACAGCCAACATCGGCCTCTTTGATGCTCTTTGTCCAAGCTTAGCCTTTATTAATTTTCAGTGTTTTTAGTTTCAATTGAAGAAGTTGCTTTGCATCGAGAGTATAAAGGCATAAGCTAAGCTTAACTGCTCCTCCATTTTGTTTTCCGTGCGCTATATAAATGCGAAGTTCCCTAATTTTGACGCATCTGTTCGTTTCCCCTTTCCAGGTTCTGTTGCTGGCTGTGGTTTCGTGCGCTTCGGCATACGTCATCCTCAACCCATACTCCTACTACAGCGGCGTCAGCCCCTACATCTGGGTAAGCATGACGCCTTCAGTCTATAAGAGACTTGCAAATTATTTAAACATATCTGGTTACCTACCTATCACGTTGTAATTATAGCCGTTATGCTACTGGTCTCACAAAATAAATTTCGTAACAAGTGCTGCATAACAAGTAAATACATATTGTTTAATCGTTCTGTAACGTAGGCTGCGTAATGCAGGATACTACTTTTGAGATAATTTGTGCGTTTTTTTCTGGTTTTTACCAAATGTTCCTAAGATGCATTTCGTAAACACCAATGATTCAATGCATCCACAGGCAAAGTTTATCCATGCAATGCTTTCTTTCACTTTCAGAGGAAGAAGCGGTCTGCCCCCGAGGCCCCGGCCGAAGACCAGCAGGCGGACCCCGCCCTGCTCTACAAGAGCTACTTTGGCTACCCCTACTCTTCGTACATCCACTACCTGAAGAAGCGCGAGGCCCCGGCCGAAGACCAGCAGGCTGATCCCGCTCTGTTCTACAAGAGCTACGTTGGCTACCCCTACTCTTCGTACGTTCATTACCTGAAGAAACGTGAGGCCCCGGCTGAAGACCAGCAGGCCGATGCAGCCATGTTGTACAGGTCGTACCGCTACCCGGCCTTCGGCTTCACCTACCCCGGGGTGCGCATTCTAAAGAAGCGCGCTGCTGATCCCGAGAAGGAGGAGGAGGATGAGAAGAAGAAGGTCGTCTACATCAACGCCATGCCCTACAGCTCTCTCGGCTACCCGTTCTACAGCTACGCTCCCTACATCTACAAGAAGTAATCGACGATCACAAGTAGCACCGATCATTGCGCGAACCCATACCTACAGATGCTGACTTCTTCCGATTGAATTCTGATCCGAAAGTTGTACGTCATACTGTATGTGGATGTCCATCGGACACAGGATCGTATGATGGTGATGGTGACGGCAATACATAATTGCAAGCAAACATATTCTTCGGTTTTATAATAGGGCAGTTATAAGAAGGAACGGATGATGTCTTTACGGGGAAAGATCCCTTACCTGTTTTACCTGACATACGCTTAGTTGATTTTAGATGAGCCTGACACTCGAGTAGCACTGTGATGAAGGATTCCGCACGATTTTGATAGAGTTAATGACGAGAGATGCCGAGCAGTCAGCACGAGGTCCTAAAGCCCATAATGCTGAAAGTCCAATTTCGGATGCTCCACCTGACCTTGACCCTACCTGTGACCTCAAGATTCAACTTCAAGGTCTTCTCAGCTGCTGGGTTGAGTAACTTTCGAAAAAGCATCAATTTTTCCAAAGAAACAATTGTAACAAATAGTGTTTTAGCTGTTGAAAACAACCGTTGGGCTAAGAAGCAATCAGCAGTTGATTTCTCGATGTTACAGCTGTTAATAAGTTGTGAGTCATCACAGACAAAAATGTCGATATAGAGAGCATTTGACACTTGATGAGCTCTGGCGAACTTACCTATGAAATGACCAGTGTACCTACTCTGTAAGTATACAGTGCACGGCCCTTGTCTTACTGCAGTAGCCTACGACGTGCATGCATGTCATATGATTTTCAACAAAAATAGCTCGAAGGCCCTTGATGATCTGCATGACCAACTGACACAACGTGAAGTCGTGTTCATTTTCTGCAATTTTTTTTATATTTTGATAGTGGTACTCGCGAGAAGTTCAGTTATATTTCATTACATATTCCCTTCCCGTCAACGATCATTAAAGGTAGTGTGCCAGCTTTCCTGGGCCATATGGAGTTAATGACCCGGATAATGAGAACCGAATTTTTAGAACTTATCCATACCTTCAAAACTCATGGAAACGTCTTAAATTCTTCAAATTTTGAGTACCCCAGTGCGAAATTTGCCCGACGGGTTGTCGGTCGTACCCCAACCACATTTCACACCACTATGAAGTTATGAACAATAAATGCACAGTGCACACACTAAAATCGCTATTACCGATAGGCTCATCCAATCAAGTTTCGATAAACCCGTTCATCATCATCTCCTGCGGTTTCGAACACGCCTGTTAGGTGGCTTCTGCTCGTACTTTGTGGTGCGGTGGTGGTGCGTCGGGCCGCGCGCTCTGACTTCGGCCAAGAAAAATGCGTCAGCTGATCATTGTCATTTCTGCCACTTTCGTGTGGTGAGATGAGGTCATAACTTACAGGGTGGGGCAGCATAATCGGGAATAAATATCAAACGGGATTATTTGGTCATGAATCTAAAAATATAGCTCCAAGCACTATTTTAGCAACATCCTATCAATCGGTCACCTTTTACCTATCCCTCATCCTATTTGACCGCCCTCGGCGTCGATGACCTTCTCAAGGCGGGTCCAAAAGCACGCGCATGCACGTGCAACCTCCTGCTTGTCCATGATCGCCCATCAGCTTCGTACCTTGCACTGAAGACTGTTTTTACTAATGATAAGTTGTTCATTAAACTTCTACCAAAAAACGCTCCATGTAAAGAATTTGGTCGGATTTAAATCGGCGGAGTTGAAGGACCAGAAGTTTTTGGTTCATCTCAGGTGGAGGTGCCCTACACAATAACATGTCGTCCTCACTGCAGTACCAGCACGGACAGAGTCCTCGTAAGACGTGATTTGGACCGTCAGTGATCCTCTCTTCCGACGGCTCCACGTGAGTCTGCCAGAGTGCGGTTGTATTTACCAGAGGTGCTCATTTTATCCGGGCTCGATGAAGTAGGGTGCACCACGTGCACCTCCCTTGAAGACCACCCATAGGTCCATCACCCCAACAGGATGTTTACTTTGCATGACCGCTGGAATATTCTCGATACAATCCCCTATATGGCATGCCATTCTTTTTTATCGTATTCCAGTCGGTGATAAGATTTTTTGTCGCTGAAGTTTTGAACATTGTTTCTTTTTAATATGCTCAAGTGCTTCTTCCTTATATTCAAGTGAGTCATCTTGTATGTCCTCTGCTAAGAGTTATTTTACGACGATTACGTTAACCTGTTGTCCTAAGTATCCCCACACAATCCTTATCGTCCGTGATAACACGTTGACCTGCCCAGCAACCTTTACGTGGAATTGCAGGGTTTTAAACAAAATGTTCTTGTTTTACTTGTTTAACATTAGTGTCTATGGGCGCGCGCAAAGCACTTGGAGCACCGTCGAACTATTTTGCTGCTCTTTTCCAGGAAGTTGCATGCTCATGGATGTAGTCATGTCAGATGATGCACAACTTTTGGGCGTTTCATTGCCATAATATAATTTATAAAAATAATGCCATGCCTACTCATGATCAGAGACCAAAAAGCATTCCCGATTATGCTGCCCCACCCTGTAAGAGACGGCTGTTTCATGTAAATTATTTTACATAAAATCATATTTCAAACCATAGATTAATGTTCGACAGCCAAATTAAAGAAACAATACCAATGCAGGCTTACAGTTTAAGTTCGACATTGTGTTGTCTACGATAAGACAGCTGATAACTCATTCCCGTACGTCGTAACTCTATAATGACCTTTGCTTATTGTCACATGTGCGCCGCATTCGCGATTGTTGCCGACGCCTGTTTGCAGGTCAGCCCACTACTGTTGTTATACATATCGAAAAACCGATGAACTTTTAGGCGAAAGAAGCACTATTCCAGGCCCATTTTTGATTTTTTTTTTGCGATATTAGGTAAAAACAGAAGCTTCTTATCCTAGGAAAAATAAAATGGGAAATCATTGGAAGGTGGCACACTCCCTTTAAATATGTCACGATCGTATCGTGATAGCCACAAACAGTGCTTTTCCTGACCATTATGGGTATAATGAATATCCGTAGGTACGAAAATATTGTCAGCAAAGTTCTTTTGCTCTTGACCTGCGCCCACTGGGAAAGGGGGGACTATCCAAAGCCCAACTCCCGTTTTTCTCCAATATCTTCTAAGCCCCTGCACGTATCAACACGAAAGAAACTTGCAGTACCTTTGGCTGGATCCATTCCACACCTTTTGTCTCAATGAAAACTTCGTAGCTACCAAACGTCGGCTGGAAATGATGTCAGAGTTATGTCAGGTTTGGCCGATTTTGATGTGAAACATTGAACTACGGCAATCGCTCTCAAGAACTCAGTTTTTACGCTAGATCTAATTTCTTGTCATGAGAGGATTCCGAATACACAGTGCTATGAAGCTGCCGTCACGAAGTCATTAAGTTTTGAAAATTTTGAAACTTATAAATAAAAGAACTAAAAAAGTACATTTTTATTTTTTCCCCTCTAACCCCGCGCTCGGAGTCTCTCGGACGACGAAGATTCTACGTCGTTCGGCCAATCCCGTTCAATGTCAGCTGCAGTTATCTTGAGACTTGAAGAATCTTGGATGTGGTTATGGAACGGGATTGGCCGGATGACGTAGAATCTTCGTCGTCCGAGAGACTCAGAACGCGGGGTAAGTGTTTGAATCTTCGAAGAAAAAAAAAACGGAAGATATGTGATGAACCATAGACCACTATATACCCATGGTCTATGGATGAACACATACCGATAATCTACTGACAGGAAGTTTTACCCCGATATCTTCAAAAATAGCTAAGTTATACGCTTTGTACACACATAAAAATATTGACACCGTTAGCGGTGTAATTGCACAGTACATATCTGAGCACTTGAGGAAAGTTAATTTAGTCCATTCCCCGCTTAAATTACTCGCGCTTCTAAATGAACACCAGGAAGAAGGTAATAGAACACTGTTAGGAGGGTTGGGTGTTTTACTACATGTAGCAAAACACCCAACCCTCCTAACAGTGTTCTATTACCTTCTTCCTGGTGTTCATTTAGAAGCGCGAGTAATTTAAGCGGGGAAGGGACTAAATTAACTTTCCTCAAGTGCTCAGATATGTACTGTGCAATTACACCGCTAACGGTGTTAATATTTTTCTGTGTGTATAGTTAATAGGTATTTCCCCTTTATGACAAATTCCAAATCCACTTTTTCAGTGCGGTTTCGGCATCGTACACCAAAACAAATTACACCATAGCGTTCCTGAGTACAAGCTGCATGTGATACACATTTTTTTGTTTGTTGAAAAATTTTCAGCTTAAAAATTTGACCATTTTTACCTGACCGTCACTTGACCGTAGCTATGCATATTCAGCTGAAAATAGCCTCAAATGACACAGGCGACACCAATATTGAAGTTGATTGCCTAAGTGAACCATAAAACATGTGTCACGTGACCGATGCATGATATAAAATTTCCGTGACCAGGACAACCCCAAGCCTTAGATCTGAAAAAATCGAAGTACGAGTTTGGTACCCTCGGGTATGTAAAGCATCTATTCCAGAGAGAATGAACAAAAATGAGCCTGATTTGACTTGGTAACCGGTGGCCAAAGCCCAAATTGTGAACAAGCCAAAACACTGATATATAGTAGCCGTTTTCACGACGGGGTATCCGGCGAAAACGGCTATTAGCCGTTTTCACGACGGCCATCTGGTACACATTTAGTGCACATTTGGTGCAGATTAGGTGCAGATTTGGTCAAATTAGGTTCAGTGTATCTCTAAGAAGCTATCAGCTAGTGTTGCGCTAATTGCTTATATGCCTCCTTTGTCATATTATCAGATAGTATGATCGATTAAAACACTATTGTCTATCGGCTATTGTCTATCGGAGTTCAGAATACTAATATGCTGCTGCTATGAAGCCGAATAAAAGGTACGTTTGCTTGCAATTATGTATTGCTGTTGCCGTCACCATCACCATCATACGATCCTGTGTCCGATGGACATCCACATACAGTATGACGTACAACTTTCGGACCAGAATTCAATCGGAAGAAGTCAGCATTTGTCGGCATGGGCTCGTGCAATGATCGGTGCTGCCTGTGATTGTCGATTACTTCTTGTAGATGTAAGGAGCGTAGCTGTAGAACGGGTAGCCGAGAGAGCTGTATGGCATGGCGTTGATGTAGACGACCTTCTTCTTCTCATCCTCCTCCTCCTTCTCGGGATCAGCAGCGCGCTTCTTCAGAATGCGCACCCCGGGGTAGGTGTAGCCGAAGGCCGGGTAGCGGTACGACCTGTAGAACATGGCTGCATCGGCCTGCTGGTCTTCAGCCGGGGCCTCACGCTTCTTCAGGTAATGAACGTACGAAGAGTAGGGGTAGCCAACGTAGCTCTTGTAGAACAGAGCAGGATCAGCCTGCTGGTCTTCGGCCGGGGCCTCGCGCTTCTTCAGGTAGTGGATGTACGAAGAGTAGGGGTAGCCAACGTATCTCTTGTAGAACAGAGCGGGATCAGCCTGCTGGTCTTCGGCCGGGGCCTCAGGGGCAGACCGCTTCTTCCTCTGAAAGTGAAAGATAGATTAGTCTTTAAATAAGCCTTGTCTCTGGATGCAATGAATGTCTTTTATTTACTAACGTCTGACATTTGGTATATGAACCATGAAAACGTGCAAGTCCCCTCAATATTAGTATTCTGCAGCACGCAGCTTAAAAAGTTTATTCATTGAATGTTTATCAATAATTGTGTGCAACACTATTACCCTATTATCCTCTTTTGTGATAGCAGTAGAACTACGGCTATGAAGCGCCGTAAAGATCCCCATGACACAATAAATAATATGCGAGTAGGTACTTTTATAGGCTGGATGCGACATGCTTACCCAGATGTAGGGGCTGACGCCGCTGTAGTAGGAGTATGGGTTGAGGATAACGTACGCCGAAGCGCACGAAACCACAGCTAGCAACAGAACCTGGAAAGAGGAAACGAACGGATGCGTCAAAATGAGTGAAATGCATTGACATTGGCCATTGACCTACCTCACGGGAAGCAAATTGAAGGAGCACTCTTACATTTATAATGTTTTTACCTTCCTTATGCGATGCAGCTTCTGCAATCAAAACTATAATTGCTGTTGAAATTTTTTAGACTGAGGTGAGACGAAGAGTAAAGAAGCCGATGTTGGCTGTACTTACCACGCACTTCATCTTGCTTGTTGCGATGCGCTTGCCTTCACGATGATGCGTTTCTCTTCCCATCTCGTTTTATATGAACAGACTAGAGGCACACCCAACGCATCCACCAATCCGAAACGTGGTCACTTCTGGAGACGAGTTCGAAAATGCAAGATAAGAAACCAGTCCTGTTGGTTGACAATGTTTGTTTTGCAGAGGCGTGGCAGTTTCCACGCCTACGTTTTCTTTGTTGTGCAATAAACGAGACTGTGTGGCTACAAGACGACAGGTTTGCTGATTTTACGATGCGGCATTGTTTTATTGGTAGGATATATGTTTGGGCCTCAGCCTAAAAAGACATGAAATCAAACTTATCTTATAATGTGAGCCGCTTGGGATAATCGACTGAGCATCTATTTGATAAAAATAGAAATAAGTGAAATACGATCGTGTCTCATAAAGATAAACCTGGACTTACGCCTGAACATAGACTGCCTAAACTAATCCAAAAGAAAGCCAGAAAACAGTTTAGGGCCAGTCCCATCTTCAGACTTCAAGATGTAAAGGTACAGCGTTTGTATCCATAGACGCCCGTTCCATGCATGTACATACCGGGTGGCCCAGAAAAAACGTTCCCAATTTTAAATCAATATTTCTCAGAAAGTGATAAAGATGCAACATTGAAACTTCCAATAGGCAATGCGAAATATATTTGCAGTGAATGGTATGATTTTTATGTTATTCGGTCAATTACTTTTTAAATGGTTCGTGTTTCTAGCATGCCATGTAAAAATCACTTTTTTGCTCTGATGTTTACCAAAAATGTGAGTGAATGGGCCACTTCCATCTCGGCACCACGGCCTACAGCCATGACTGCTACTGGCAACTAGTCTCATTGGTGGTTCAGGCCTCAGGGTAACACATTCCCTCTAGCTTTTTTCCTTATTCGGTCGATTTACTATTTGATCTTCTTGAAGGAGGGCGATCAGCAGTAACCCATGCACCGTGCCACTCCTTCGCCTCGAAACAGGACTTGTGGTGAAACGAATGGCATCCATTAACACAACTTTGGCTTAGTATTTGAATATTTGGCACATAAGTGTGACAAAAATATATAAAATAGCAACAAACGTGCTGGTATCATTCAAGCCGTTCTATTTATATTTTTTGTATTTTTTTTTAACAGGGTACGTCTAAGCCAATCATTACTTCCGTTCAACAACGGCAAAAAAAGCAAAAACGTCTTACTTGATTCAACATAAGATTGCTGGCTTGAAAATGATGGTACAGTGTTATAATTTGGCATACCAATGCGCAAAGAAGTGACGCAAACTTGATGAAAATTTTGGCTCGTTATTTGCACTCAAATTTGAGATATAGGCCTCCAAAGTTCGGAACGTTTTTTTTTTGGGCCACCCGGTACATACACATAACGCCCCGTATGTAGTCTGTGGCACGGCTCGATACCATGAAGGTACTCGTCCGATAAGCCTCTGGGGCACAGTCTAACACCAAAGCACTTATAAGAAAACATGTATTAAAGGGAGATAATGAGCTTTCTTGTTTCTTAAATAAAAATTACTCGACATCTATACTATTTCTACTGTAGTTTCTATAAAATATGAAAATTTCCCAGCACATTTTCGTATGTGAAAAAGGTTTTTATTTTTGCAAAAAAGAAGCAGTACTTGCAGTACTTGTAACACCCACTGAAATGCGTTGTCCTTCTCTATAAAAAAGTCGCAGTATATGGCGCTTTTGTTTCAAACAGCGACGCTTGGGTTTTTGTTTATGTTATCGCCTTGTCGTTGCTTGGTTGTAAGGATTCTAATTTGAATTAGAGTTAATTCGGTTTAGAATTAATTAGATTCTAATTCGGGGGTACATAGTGCCTACTCTTCTTTGTTTCCAAGCGCCACAAATGAACGGCATGCGCCAGAAACGCAGCCAAATCTTGCGATTGCGACTACGAAATTCATTATTTTGGCCTCAGAGCCTGAAGCGAAAAATACAAGCATATTTATTTCAAAAATACTTCAGGTTTGTCGAACGGTGTTATGAGAATTTTGATAACAGTACAGCATAAGTTTTTCAGTGATGCCGCAAAAGTGTTGTATCTATCTTCTTTTATTGTGCAGTCGGCGGGACCGATTCAAAATTGAGTCGTTGCTACTAAAATAGCAGCATATGGCGACAGATGATGAACAGGAAAAATAGTTGCGTAAATTTAGACATAAACCACCCCCAAACCATTAATATCTTTTGAAGGCACTATAGACGACCATTAACTAACTAGATGTGATGAAGATCAAATGTGAGGAATACGCTCATTTTACAAAATTACATGCAAGTACCAAAAAGTGATGTAAGTACTTATTCAACGGTCATTTTCAGCGCTCCCCGCTAACGTGACTTCAAGTTGAGATATTTGCGGCAAGGTACCGAATTGAGCAAAATGGTTTTAATTTACATTATAACTTGTTGTGTTTTGTCAGAAAATGGTCCTAACTCAGATTTTGTGGAAAAAGGTCATAATCTCCCTTTAAAGGAACCGGTGCCAATAGCTCTGATAAAGCCTCGTGTCGCCACTGTTCCAGCCCGGTTATTCAGTTACCTGCGGCACAGTCTACCAGTTAGGCGCCCGCACGCCGTCGGTACTGATAGGAGGCCAAGTCCGATCGTTGTACCGCATTTGTTACCTTAATTAAACCACAATCTGCTTGTGCACACTTTTGCATTAAAGCTCATCTTTTGTGATTTATGTTCAATTTTTAATCATCAGTTGTTACTGTGTTGCAGCGCTCTACCGCACACATTGAAATGATGTGGAATGGAAGGGAGTTTACCCGATATCATACCTACCGATGTGGTGTTCTGTGCCTACTGCCTTCTACACCGTCGTCCACCGTCAGCCAGTCCTGCCAGCTCGGCGTTGAGCGGAGCAGGCAGGCGGCACACGAGCTGCACCGATCATTACTGAGAAGACGAAAAAACAGATACGGCGCGGACACGGACGGGAGCGAGCCGGTTTGGGGACCGCTCACAAGTCACAACCACTGCACCGAGGCGTTCAGTAGCGTCAGGTCGCACCAACATGTCACCACCTGGCTCGGCTGACCATCCTCTCGCTCGGTATTTTGACCCATGTCCTAGTTATAGAATGAATCTCGGCTTTTGCGATCCAATCAAAAGAAACTAGTTTTTATGATAATGCCATGAAGGGCTTCATGATGTAGGAAATCGATCCCCAAGATAAGCATGAGAACTGGGGCACGTGCCAATGTATTGCTCGTTAAAGGAACCCTGCTGGTAGATATACGCGACACAGCGCCCGTTGACCCACTATGGTTCCCTGCAATCCACTCACAAAGCCCGTCCACTCAGCCCCATTCGGTCCCACGCCTCCTCACGGCGCTCCGTCGTGTCTCGTTGGCCCCTCGGCGCGGCGCCGCCCCATGGGTGCCCCCGCGCGGTCAACCAGGCAGCACCGGTCAGCCCTGACCGCACGGCGCCCCGAGATCGGCACAGGTGCGGCGCCCCTGAGTGACGGCCGCGGGCGCCGGCGCCCGCTAAGGAGTCGCCGGCTGCACTGAGAGGCGCCGCCCATCCGGCGCCGCTGTCACCGGCCCGGCCAGTTAGCGCCCCTGATGTCAGCGGGGACGGATCGAGAGGCCCCTGACCCAGACCGGTCACGGTCACGGTCATGGCACACTGACAGAGCCGGGCCGGACACTGCCGGGCCTCCGATCGCGACTGTGGTAGAGGTAGATTCACGCGCCGGTCGTGCTGGGATGAGCACTCCGAGTCGCAGCGATGATGGCACACTGCTGCTCGGTCACAGAGGCCGGGTTCACGGGGTCACGCGGACTAACAGGACAGAGGTGAGGATAGGACCGGCCTCGGCGACACGCCGCTCTCGGGGCCGGGAGGGCCGGGTCGGGCCGTGACGCCAGTGCCCGACGCCGTTTACATTTACATCGCAGGGACACCTTCTTACAAATTTTAACGCTTGTTAGAGCTCACATTCTTGTTCTAGGAGCGACGTTATTGACATTCAGTATAAGGCTGCCCAATGTGCAAATTGTATGAACGACTTAGACATGCCTGAGGCCCTAACCTGCCCCAACCATCCCAATTGTACGCATGCTGGCCACTGAAAGGCGCAATCAGGACTACGAGTAAGAAGGGGCCAACCGCTAAAGCTAATGGTCGGTTGCTTATTTCTTTATACATATACATATGCAATGGTTAGGCTTCATATGACGTGCGGTCGTATTATGATCACTGGACATACTCTGCACTGGACTGGCATTTGACTTTAAACAATGCGCTTTATTAGCGTCGTCTGTTTGACGAAATTTTGTAAGAGCCCTGGAGCCTGTGTTTCTCCATAAATGTTTTATTATGCAATATCAGATATAATTAGTTAATCGAATGATTTCAACATCATTGTTTGTATATTTCTATACGGCATTGACCCTTTAACCCGCGCCCTGGTGGGGTCTGTTTATAACGCGACCTGGTGGGGGGGGGGGGCTATTTTTTGCCCCCCCCC